>NC_134703.1:140951701-141111701 GCF_043290135.1 Rhipicephalus microplus
TAGGGACAGGGAGGGCAAAATAAACTTTAAGCTGGTAGAAATAACTAGAAAGAGGTTATCTGATTCGTGGCTACAATTAAGGCACAAGTGAAAATTAAATTCTTCACTGCAAAGTACCAATTTTTAAAGGGGCCCTGCAACACTTTTTTAGCATGGTCAGAAAATGCTGCCGATTGGTATTAGAGGCTCCCGATAACAAGCGAGCCAAATATTGTAGCGCAGCAAGCGGCCTGAAATTCACAATAAATTATCAAAGTCAGCTAAAATAGCTTTCTCTTCTCTCAACAAATTATCACGGAAAATAAGCCCAGTAAGCCCATCTATCAGCCATTGGCTGATTTGAACATGGCGCGCTCGGTTGTTACAGAGGTCGCCGTGAGACGCCATCAAGGAGGTATAACCTCCTTGGACTCCATCACTTGTCCACGTGTGCGCGCGCGATCGCACTTAAAAAACCGCGTATTCGAAGAAAAAAAAGAAGAAAAATGCTCAAGGTCACGAGGCGTGGGTGACCATTTTTTTTTTGCTCCTCCCATCTCTCTTTGCTCAGCTTCTAGCGCTTTCGTCGGGACGAGCGAAGAGAGAATTTCATTGCAGCGTGTGACAAATCTTCGTAACTCCGCTCATACTGAACGGATTATTAAATTTTTTGCGGCGTTCAATTTGTGAAGTAGTACTCCAGTAAATTAATTCTATGGTTACTCAGAAAAGTGTTTCAGGGCCCCTTTAACTTCACTACTTAAAGGAATAAAAAGACAAATCTAGTTTTTGGTTCACTAAGTATTACGGCTAGGTGGCGTTAGCCACAGTCCGATCCAAAGGGTATAGCCATATCAATCCGTCCATCCATCGTTAGATTTACTGTTTGCTACTAGAGTGTTCTAAAAAGAAGTAGTGGGATCAGCAGCCAGAGCGCCCTACGCATTGAAGTGAGGCGGCGAGTGTGGACGAGACCCGGATGCTGGTGGCGGTGCTGTAGTCGCGTGGGCTGATGTCGTGGCTGCCGCTGGCGCTTCGCGCGCTTGTTGTGACGGCCGCTCGCACGGACGGATGAACCCACCCAGCAATCAGCCTAGACCCACGCAGTTCCTAATTTTCATTAATTGCCTGTAATTTTATAACCTTGCTAAGACCGTACGCTTGGGGAAAGTTTACCTTAGTGGAGCTAGTACAACAATAGCTCTCTTCGAGTGCGCAAGATTCTCCTTCTCAGGAAGCCAGGGTTCCTAGTATCAGCATGTTTCAGAGTATTCCTGTAGAGCAGAAGAGCGATGACAGTCTAATACATTATATGGCAGGTTATGTTGCTCGAAATTGAGTTTCTGAAGCGTTATGACTGCATGCCCTGCAAGGCCCTTCTTTTGGAAGCCCCTCATACGGAAAACAGAAACACTGAGTTACTGGGATATGCGACAAGGGAGGCTTGTTGTATCCCCCACAGGAGCTTTTTAGGGCAGTTAAGACATCTTCACTGTGTTTTTTAGCCAAGAGAAACTCTGCAGGAACAGCACAGTGGATGTGATGTTGCTGGTGAATGAGAACTTGTAGCCAGCATTCAGGTGCGCTAACGACAGAGTTGACCAAGTTCTATGTGCTGGCCATGCTGCATTTTTATGTAAAAGGGCTCAACAAATCGTGGCATGAATGGAGTAAAAAGAAATTGCATGTGAAGATCAGCCGTTGCTCCTAATGCCTTTCTCGTTGCAGCCATTTACTTTAAGAACACCGTGGTGTTTTGTGCCAATAAAGTTTTTGTTGCTAGTATTGTTTTATTTTTTTACTACGTCATAAAACCTCGCTATCTTGGGTCACTACTACAGCCGCGCCATAGCGGCACCGTCTTGGGAATAATTAAATCCCAAGCTCTCAGCGGATATGTACAAACGTAAACGATTTATATGTGGGGTTTAACGTCACAAACGTAAACGAAACCGCTCGTAATGAAATTGATATAGGGCTTATGTTCTGAATGTGTAAGTACATGCGGCGCCGCATGTACTTGTGAATGCGATTGAAACCTAACGTATGACAATTGTCAATGGCAAATGATGTGGACAATTCAACCATTCAAATTTTTACTTCTACAGTGTTCGCGAGCCTTTAGTTTACCAATCGGCCGCACCGTCCTACGCCCGTTTTCTGCACTTGTTGGGTCAGCTTTATTTTCACGCTAGCTTAAAACGTCCGCCTGTAGAGGTTTCTCTGCGCTTGTCTTAACTCAGAGGAAGTTTTCAAAAACATGGTAAATAACTCCGCGCTTCCTTTTTTCGGTGAAACACCAAGCTCACACAGCTTTCCCCGCATTGCTGAGGCTCTGCGTTTCGTGTTCCGTCCAGCCCACGCGCTGGTTGCGCCATCTCGCGTCGTCTACGTCACATGTCACATCCGCGTGCTCTCCCTGATCCCACTACCATTCACCTTTAAATAGCATAAAGCTAGGGACCATACATATAGTCAACTATAGTCAGGGTGCAGTAGGAACAGAAACTAGCTTTTAAAAGCATGCTGTAGTTAATTTTTCAGGGCGCACTCGCGCTTGGCAGTACGTTTTCTACGCTCTGAGGTGCTTGGCCTATCATTTGACGCAATAAAAAAGGGATAAGTGAAAAATTTCGTGTACCCTTTTAAAGGCAATAAAGTACTAAAAAAAGCACGAAACATTTCATCGTTAGTCGATGTTCGCTTATGACTTTGCTGGAACGAACTTGTTCACTTTTCAGTTTGCCTCTTCGCTTTGACGCGCGCTTCCGGGGCAGCCGGTGTCCCTTAATGGTTATTAGAGAGTTTTAGAATAGCGCACCGCGAGTCCTTTCGGTGCGGTCGCTGCCACTGCGCATGCGTCGTAACGCGAGTCGGCGTTCGCGGACCACACGCAGAAAATCCGAAATTGCGTGCGGTGATGGTGGCCCGCAAGCGCTGGTTTCGAGGCTACGGTGTCGCTGCGATCGTGCGTTGCGGCTTGCAGCAGGGCAAACGCTATTTTAAGCCTCTTATGGCGCCCGCAACGCTCGCAAGCGTTATTCTAAAACGCCCTATTAATCCGTTCATGTGTGTCCCAAAATGGCACACACGTGAATTCTTTTGACGGAAATAGATGGTTTGTGCGTATGTTCTAAAAAGAACGTTGAAAAAGAGTTCGCTTGTTTTCAATGTTGCAAAATTGCGGGTGATCAAATATGTTCGCTCCCCTTCCGTATCGCCAATATTCTGCTTAGTTTGAAAACCCTAGCTGCGCTGTTTATCAGCCACCGCAGCGCCGATGTTTCGCTTACGGTGTTATTCGAGAGTCCCCCTTTTTTTTTTAAGTTCTTCGGATACTTGAGCGCAGAAATTTTGGTCTGTCTGTAATACGGCCGGCAGACGACTATCATCGACATTTGCAGCCAAGCACGCAGATACGCGGCCAGTTTTTTTTTTTTTTTTGAAATGTTTTTTTTGTGAAGGAGGGGAAGAGCACAAAGTGAATCGGCGCGCCTACCGCCACCCTCCCCCTTGTTGGGCAAATTTTTTAGATTGTGATTCTTTGAACTACGCAGTTAGTGCCGTCGAAGAAGGGAAAGAAGTTTGGCTTGCGTGGCCTATCCCCCTGGGTGGGCTGCGCCAAGGTGTTGAGGAACCAGCCAACCAACCAGCCTGTGAAGAGAACATTTCACATGGTAGAACCAAAAGGGAATCGGGGTTAACAGTTCCGAACCCGGCTACGGAGATCGGCCCTTCGGGGCCCAGTGCGGCAATGCAGACCAGCTCGGAGACGCCGATGGGAGCCCCGGGAAGAGTTTTCTCTGTAAGGAGATCGAGTCCCTCGAATGGGTTCACCCCGAGATAGGGACGGTGGCTCCGTAGAGCAGTGCGGCTCTTACGCTGCCGGTGCGCTCCTGTCGGCTCTTGAAAATCCGAGTGAGAGAGTGTGATTTGCGTGCCAGACCGTACCCACGTCCGCAGCAGGTCTCCAAGGTGAACAGCCTCTAGTCGAGAGACCAATGTAGGTAAGGGAAATCGGCAAAACGTATCCGTAACCTTGGGAAAAGGATTGGCTCTGAGGGCTGAGCCGGTCGGGCTCCGTGTCCAGAAGCAGGAACGGCACTGCACCGGGACTGGGTGAGGCTCGCCGCCGTAAAAAGCGGTGCGGCCGAGCCCGGACCAGCGTCGGGACCTTCCTGTGGAAAGCCACAGCTGTGCATTTTGCGTGGGCTTCGCGTCTGAGGTTCTTGCTTCGGCCGGCAGAAAATACTCAAAACTGCCCCCCCCCCCCCCGCCCGCCCTTCGCTCCGGTGGTTACCAGTGAAGGCACACCAACAACACAAAAGCTTTTTCAAAAAGTACTGTGGTGGTGTGACGCCTCGACGTGGCCCGTCAGCCTACGCATTGTTGACGGAGACACCTGTCGTCCGGGGGACGAACTGTCACCAGAAAGGAGGAGCGTTACCGTACTGCGATAATCACATTTGCGTCTAAAGACCCTACTGACACTCTTGACCACTGTGCGCTCGAAATAAGCAAACAAATACCCCTCTGCCTGCATGGCAGGTGTTTGCAAGGCCACGTGAAAGCGCGGCGTCGTCTGCTGCCCCTGCTCCTTGTCGGCACTAGCGTCTACGGACAGGTGAATACTGCCGATAATTTCTCACTTTCAAAACTTAACGAAGTGAAACGCGAACGCTCTAGCCATTATAGCGGTGCCAGAGCAAGCGTCGGAGGATCGTGTCGGCTCTCTGAAGTGGTAAGCCGGCAATCACTCGTCACCTGATAAGTAGTGAGCGTCGTGATTATAAACTGCTGTAGTTCGCTCCACTGTCGCTTTATTGCCGATCTGGCTAGGGACGATGAAACGACGTTCCAACAACTCAGTCGGTGCACCGCTATCTGATCACCGGCTCGCCGGATCCATGTGATAAGGACACTCGTTTTGCTTAGTACGAAGCTAACGAGGCTTAGGAACGGCGCCGACTTGCGTGCTCTCGGCGTGAGCAACACAGAAGCAGCGCAGGCGGTGTCGCGAAAAGGATTATCCAACGAGCACGTCGCCGATTAACACAGCGGCCATCGCCGTGGCAACAGCTGCCCCCCAGCCGTGTCGCCCGCTGCGCCTGTAGGAGTTCCGCGCACATCGCCATGTTGGTTTTGCTGGTAAACGCTAGGCACCGCGCCGACCATAGTAAAAAAAAAAAATTAATGCACGAACGGAGAAGTTTTCTACGTTTATCTTATATGGGCCCACGGGCTGTAAAATTACTCGCTGGGTTAGTAAAACAGCCCTGGATTTCTTGGTGTTTGAGTTTTCTTTTTTTAACGGTCATCGTAAGCGAGAAGGGAAGGGGTGAAGAGTCGAAACTTTGAAGCGACGCCAAGATGGCGGGATAGAGACGAGATAACACGACCTCCTCTATAAACTTGTGGGAGGAGGTCGTGCAAGATACGGCGTCGTGAAGGTTGACGTCTTTGTGTGATTTCGAGCTTTTTCATCGACCACGATGTGTTTTTTTTTGGGGGGGGGGGGGGGGAGGGGGGCACTTGAAACGCGCGTTTTCAGCGTAATCGTTTTGATACTGCACAGATTAGACGTTGCAGATTTTCGCGAAAATCTACCGCTGCGATTTGATAAACGTTTCGCTTGAACTTTTAGTTAAGGCGCCGGTTCAGTGCTTTGAGCGTCATGCAAAATAATTCCTTTTGATTTCTATAGAAAACACCACTCTTGATTCTTCCACCTTCTCAAAGCCTTGCTAAACACCATGTCCATTAAGGATTTTTGTTGGCAACATTTAATCTATTTGTCACAGTGCGGCAGAATTGCATAACAGAGGACAATGCAAGATTTGACACGTGCGTGCGAGTGTAAGCAGGATCATGTCTTCAGAGGAGGGAAAAGGGGAGGCATAGGGGGCTTTCCCTCCTCCCCCTCTTTCCGAAACTCATCTTGAATAGTGTTTGTGGTACCGGGAGAGTGCTGGTGTAGCTTGGGTGAAAGCAGTGTTCTTTTACCTCTCTCCTGCTAATGCACAGGTGCCAAGTACTTCTATTTACCCATCTCTTGAATGCTATAATCTGTCTGTTTTCTGATGAACAGTTCTGATAAACAAGGGGCTGTGGTAAGCTTAGCAGAGCAGCAAGGCATACCAAGTCTTTACTGCACTGGCTGTTCGGTAAATTCATTATGTGCTCAACACGTTTTTGGGTAACTATGGAATCAATTCATCGGGAAAGCATATTAGCTTGCAAATTCAACGCCACAAAAATTTTAAGATTCCGTCTAGTACGAGCGGATTTACAAAGATTTGTCACACGCTGCAAATCGCCTTCTCTCTTTTCTCGTCCCGATGAAAGCACTGGAAGCTAAGCAGGAATGGATAATAGGGGAAAAAAAAAAAAAGATGTCACACACAGCTCGTGACCTTGGGCGCTTTTTTTAATCTTTTTTTTTTAGAATACACGGCTTTTTCAGTGTGATCGCGCGTCCATGGATGAATGTATTCGGCTGTGCCCCTTAGATCAGGCGGTGATACACGCCACCTACCCATAAGGTCAAGTACTATCACTATGTGTTTAAAGATTGAATTTCACTTGTGCCTTGATTGTAGCCACCAATTAGTTAGCCTCCTCTTGGTTATTTCTACCCGTTTAAATTCTATTTTGCCTTCACTGTCCCTAAACCCCTATGCTATGAAGAATTTGGCGCCATTATCTTGGACTATACACCAGAGCACGGCGAGCTCAGTGCTTGCTGCCATATTGATAAGCGCATGGCGCCATCTGTTGCACGTGCGGCAAAGCAACACTCTCTACTGCCAGGCGAGCAGACGCCCTGCAAATCAAACGCGAAGATTCACAATTCAAGTCTGGCTGTAAGCACGTTTCGCACTGTTCCTGCACTGTAAGTTTATGCTGATTTCATGTGAAACGTCGAGGAGACCTTCCTTGACAGTCTAGAATGTCTGCAGCACGTGCATTGCAGACTACGGAAGAAGCTTCATCAGGTACATACTATTGCGATTGAAAGAAACACGAACAGCGGTAAGTGTTGCTTTCGACTCAGTGGAACTGCAGCGTGCCTTGGCTGTAGCACGGCAGAATTTGTGCTGTAAGCTAGCGTCAACGTAGCGCTAGAATCTGGTTCCAAATTACGCTGTTGCACCGCATGTATATAATGCCAGTCCTGCCGAGCACTTGGAACGCACACGCGCTTCAAAAGTGCTAGCCAGAATAATATATAGTGTAGGGAAGCCTCTGAACTCTGAAATGGGTCGAACTCTTGAGTACCTCCTAGTGGGGCTACCCAACAAGGACGCCGCTCGCGCTGAGAGCCCGTGCTTGGCTGTGACTGTCGCCATTGTATATTCTCGCTGGCTTGCCGGCTTATAAACGCCTTAACAATTTGGTGGAGAGTGCTGCGATCCCCGTCTATGCCTTTGGAGCTACGATCACGTACCCTGCCATCTACTATGTACCACGACGCTTCTCAGCAAACGCCTCCTCCAGTGCCACCCCCTTGTCGCAATAGAAATGCTATGGTAAATAGGCGGCTGAGCGTGGCATTTTTCGTTGTGGACGGAAATCTGTGCAACGCAAAACACTGCACGGCACGATTCCCGCGATGAGCTGTGAACTTCACAGGCATTGCTCAGCAATCTCTTCCTCTTGCGCCGGTTGTTGTCGCATCAGATGACAGCTCAGTGGTACCCAGATGACATTTTATAAGCTGGCGCAGCTTGAACAGGCGCTTTTTCGCGTTTTAAACTCCCAGAGCCACTGCTTGCCATGCTAGCGAGGTGCGCCTTGGCAGTTGCAAACAAATTATGACGTCTCTGGAAGGGAGGGTATGCCACCGAAGGCGCCTGGGTGCGAGATAGGCGTGCCTTGTCTATAGGGTGGAGCCTTTTACAGAACATCATCAAATATTTTGCCATTTCCTCCTCCTCTCCACATGCACTACAAACCGTGTCTGTGCCTTCGTATTTGGCTCTGTACGTCTTGGTCCGCAATACTCCTGTTCTTGCCTCGAACAGCAGAGAACTACTCCAAGAATTATCGTAGATCTTTTCTTTTGCAATTTCCTGCTTGAAAGTTTGGTAGGTCTCCAGTGATGATTTTGTAAGCATTCCAATCTTTCACCTGTCCTTCTCTGTTTCCTTCACCTTCTTCTTAACCTATGTTTTTTTTTTTTGCTCAGTATTCTGCTGTTGTCTAAATACCTGCTTGATGGTTTTCAAATTTGCTTCCTCCATTTGGTATCAACATTCTTCATGTACAAGTAGCTGAAAACTTTTCTAGCCCCAACGCTCCTCTCCCATTTTTCTCAATAGCTCCTCAAATTCTATCTTGCTGCTAGCTTCCCTGCACTCAAATTATATCCATCCCATGTCACCCTGTACCCACTGATTTGGGGTATTTTCTTATGCTCCCAAAGCAAGTCTACCTATGCCACATTTCATTCCCAATCTTGCTTGAACCTCTGATTTCATGCACAAGACTGCATTGCCGAACATCAAACCAGGGACCATGACACCTTTCCGAATCCCTCTCACTATGCCATACCAATTGTAGTTCCACAGTGCCCTATTTTTTATTACAGCTGCATTCCTGGTGCCCATAGTCATTACGTATCTTTCGTGCTCTCTTAGATACTCAGCCCTGTTATTTATCCATATGCCCCGATATTTGCATTTATCCGCTATCTTTAGTGTGACTTCGTGTATTTTATGCTCAGTGCCTTCGTTATCATAAAGAATCATGATTGCTGATTTTTCAATGTTGAACTTCATATTTAACCTATCTTCTTCATTACGACAGATGTCTATCAATCCCTGCAGATCTTCCTTGTTGTCGGCTATTAATACTATATCATCTGCATACATCAATATTGGTAATAACTATTCAATGTGTTTTCCTTGCCTGGCAAAAAAGGTTGAAGCCGAGTCGACTCCTCTCTAAATTGGCTTCTAGTCCCTGGAGATTCAGCATAAATAACAAAGGTAACGAGGAACATCCTTGTTGAAGGCTGCATTGTATCTTTATAGGTTCAGATATCTCTTCTTCCCATTTGATAACTGCCTTGTTACTTTTATAGATATCCTTTAGAAGATTAGTTATTCCATCTTCCACATCTAATGTGACCAGTATTCCCCACAAGTCTTCTTGAATCACACTGTCGTAAGCTCCCTTGATATCTATAAATGTCAGCCACAGGGGCCTGTGTTCTTTTTCCGCTGTTTCAATACACTGCATCAATGTAAACTGATTGTCCTCAAAGATCTTTCGTTTACGGAAACCATTTTGTAGTTCCAGCACCCCCTTATTCTTCACTCTTGTCTGTAGTCTTTCCTTTACTATCTGAATCACCAGACTGTAAACTACTGATGTCACTTTTATAGGACGGTAGTTGTTTATATCGGCTTTGTCCCCTTTCCTTTATAGATCATGATCATCCTGCTTAGTTTCCACACATTGGGAGCTTCACCATGTATTATTGCTTTGCTCGCTGCCTCTCTTAATGTTTGTTTAGAGTTTGGTCCTAGTTTCTTTATTAGCATGATTGGGATGCCGTCAGGGCCTGTTGATGTGCTATTAGAAACCCTTTTCTCTGCCCTTTCCCACTCTCGTTGTCCTAGTGGAGCCACTGAGCTAATTGGTCCATCCTCATCTGTTATGGTGCATGCAGCCCTTTCTTGGTGTTTAAATTTTTCTGTCATCATTGTTTTTATATATTCTATTGCCTCATCCCCTTCTAGTTCAACCCCTTAAACTGTAGTTATTAACCTCTGTTCCATGCTTGTCTTATTACTCAGAGAATTGAGATGGTTCCAAAACTTTGCAGCTGTCTTTCTATCCTTTTTGTTTACTTCAACCATTCATCGAGCCCCCTTTCTTCTAATCTTTTCATTAATTAGATGGGACGCTTCCCCTCTGCAGCTCAAAAAATTGGCCCAGTATCTCCATGTAATCTGCAAATGTTGTCGAAAGATGATAGTCTTGCGTGGGGAGAGAGTGAACAATTAATTTGGTGTTCTGCGAAAGAAAATCGGTGAAGGTATTTAGGAGGCACTGCGTAGAGTGCCTCGAGCGTGCAGTGGAGGCGAAAGAGCGCATCAAATCACGTCACGCGTGAGACATGAGTGCCACCTGCCAGTCTTCTCAGAAAATGAAGCGCGTAGCTTTGAGATGGGTGTGCACTCTCGTCTCAGAGGTGATAAAGTGAGGAACGCAAGGTGATGGGTAGGTGCCACCACCAACGCGTCTTAGCAAGGCGTTGGAAACACTCTCCTTTTCGTTCAAGCGTTGCATGGTCAGCACAGCGTGATAAGCGCTACGGTCCTTAAAATTACTTATGTATGCATTTTCCTGTAAAAGATGCACGTGCAGAATATATACGTGTTGTTATGGTGCCGCAGACTTTCCTAATAATTGTTTATTAATTGACAGTTGCATAAGTATGAATGCTGCATCTTGAGCATTATTGGTGGGCGCTGCGGATGGGGTCGGCCGTTTCAAGTACCTGGTGCCGTTAAGAGTGGACAAACAGAAAAATGGACAGACAGACAAAAGTTTTTGCGTTGAAGGCTCCCAGAAAGACTGTCATCTTTAAAAGTTATCTGATTTTCTTTTGACATCATCTTCCAGTTCACCGCTCTGTTGAGCATATCTGTGTTCCATGGAGGCTTCCTGGCGTCTTACCATGCCTCTCTTAACTTCCTCATCTCACCAGCTCTTCCTCATCTTCTCATCTCACCAGCACTGCCTAAACAAGTGATGGCTCTTCGCGGCGATCTCTGTAACAACCGAGTGCACCATGTTCAAATCAGCTAATGGCTGATAGATGGGTAATTTACGTGTGATTTTTTAGCATTTTCTGTCATTTGTTGAGGGAAGAGAAAGCAATTTTCAGCTTACTTTGATAATTTGTTGTGAATTCTAGGTCGCGTGCTGCGCTATAACATTTGGCTCGCGTATTCGCGAGAGCCTCTGCTACTAATCAGCAGCGTTTTTTGACCATGCTCAAAAAGTCTTGCAGACCTCCTTTAAAGCAGCTTGTACAGGTGTCAGTGCTGCTTGTAAGCTGCTGAAAAATAGTGCTAGGAAAAAAAACACCTGTTCATTCCCGTGCCATAAATTTATTTTGGGGCATTGAAGTTTGGGTGTACCTAACATTGCGTAACTTCTTCATTCAGTTGTTTGTTTACTTATTGTCACCTGGCAGGATTTCACACTTTATTTTACCAAAGCCGTTGAAAAAGACCTGTAAACACACTCACAAATATAGCTAGATTATGTTGCTTTATTGGAATCCTGCTGCTGAAGCTAAAATGCATAAAAGATTATTATTTAAGTGAGAAAAATTAATTGAGGAAGAAAAAATTGGCTTCTGAAGTGGTTCGTTTTTTGAGCATAGTCATACTATTGGCTCACATAGTTACTGTACATGTAATGTACGTGTGTGTCTTCTTATCTCCTTGCACTTATAAGGTCACTCCCAGTAGCCAGCCGGGATGCATCAAATCTGAGAATGGCCCTTCCGAGGCCATGACGCAAGCTGTGAAACAGCCAGTGATGTCGCGTCCTTCGAGTCCACCGAATGAGCAGTGCTCCGCGTCATCCGATCAAGTCACTACACCGGCTCTGGCTGAGATGGCGGAGAATGCCGACGTGACGCCGGCCACGACAGCATCGGCGTCAGAAACGCAGCCGTCGCAACCAGCCGTGTCGGTGACCACCAGTCAAGCCCCAGGTGGAACGACGTCAACGGCTCCTTCAGAAGGTGGTGACAAACCAGAGGAAACTAAAGTTCGCAAGCTTTCATATTTGGGTACGTGAAGCAGACCTGACCTCATTATTGTCTGGACTTGTTCTCACACCCGGGCAAGCGAAGGCGTGTTGTACTTCTCGGTGTAACAATTACAAACCTTGTCATTGACCAGCAAATGATGTTGATGTTTCGATCTGTTGAATTGGCAACGGATCAAAATGTCACTTATTCAAGTGTATGTGAACGACTTCATAATCATCATCAGCTTTACTCTGCCCACTGCAGGGCAAAGGCCTTTCCCATGATCCGCCAATCAACTAGGTCCTGTGCCGTCTGCTGCCACGTTATACTTGCAAACTTCTTAATCTCATCTGCCCACCTAATTTTCTGTCTCCCTCTCTCATGTTTGCCTTCTCTTGGAATCCAGTCAGTTACCCATAATGACCAGTTGTTATCCTACCTACATGCAACGTGCCCAGCCCATGTTCATTTCTTTTTCGTTTTAGCTATGGCTGTTTTTATTGTCATGTTTAGAGAACAGAGGTGGCCTGTGACAAGATTTGTAATTGCTATAACACTGTGCCAAATGATTTTCTATCATTCCCTTGACTACATTGCTAACCCTTTTCCTAGGCAAGACTAGCTGAGCTCGTCCACACAATTTGTACTCTTCATACCGACTACTAGGGGGTTTGTGAACATTAATATTTTCAAATATTTTTCTAATAGTACTTGCTATTTGTTTAGCCCCAGAATTTTACTATTACAACTATTCGAGCTTCCAACAAATAAATATAGTCAATGTCCGATTTCTTGGAATTCCTAGGGACCACAAACTTAAAGGACCACAAGCTAAAAACAAAAGTATGGTTTTGTTGCACTCCCTGGCCTTCATAGAATAGAATGCTGCCATATCAAATTTGTAACAATATTTTATGAAAAAGATGTCAAAAGACTGGGCAGAATGTAAGTTTATCTTACAGTCAATATTTAAAAATCTAATATAGCAAGAAACTAATTGCATGATTGTTTTCAGCTGTAGGAAATACATATAGTAATGAAATTACAGTTAAAAATACTGAAAACTAAAGAAGAAAAAATAAATCTTACCAGTGTCTCTCCTCGAATGGAACAACTGCCTCTGATTTGATTGTTTCTGGCTTGTATTCTGCACCCATGTTAATCTCTCAGTAAATGCTCCCTTCAGGTTTCATTTGACGAGGGTCTACTGTACCTGTATCATGTTGGGTTAGCATGTAATGCCAATATGAGAGTGCGCCTCTTGACACTGAGACCCACTGTGCAGATATCCGGCGGGCCCAGCTGGAGCGCGAACCCACGCCCCCTCCGCCGTCAGCTGAGGACCTAGCTTTGCGGCGCCAGCAGCAGCGCAAGCGGCCCAAGAAGCCGCGGCCACCCCCGTTGGCCCCCTCCGGTTCGGAGGCTGCGGGGGCAGGCCCCGACGGGCCCCGCCCACCCTCTCACGGAGGAGGTGGGGCCGCCAGGGCCAAGCGGCCACGCAAGGGCTCGCGTGCCGATGAGGACTACGAGGTGTACCTGGAGGCCCTGATGCAACGGCTCCGAGCCCTGCCGCCCGTGCGCATTATCGAGCCACACATTCGGCCCAACTTCAACATCGGTGCCGTCTTTGGGCGAGGGGACCTCAACCTTCGTGGTGAGCGTCTCAGGATTTTTTTGTTGCTGGTTTAGTGTCTGCAATTTTCAGAATTGTTTTAGATGGCTGGCATAGTTCTTTGCATGTTCAGCATACCACACTGAGGTCATTAGTGCTGTTTTGTTGGGCAGAAGCTTTATGGATGTGGACAAGTGCTTGGGCGCATCTATAAGGGACAACACAGTATGCGGAATAACGGACTATTTGTTGCCTATTATTACACTCAAACCTGATTATAACACAACAGGATATAATAAAATAATAGATATAACGAAGTAAATAAAATTTTCCTTGGATAATCTATTGAGAACCATGCATTTTAAACCTCGTTGTAACGAACTAAATTTGACCGGTAAATGGATACAACGAACTAAAGTAGTCTATCAAAAAAAAAAAAAAAAACTCGACCATAGTGTGTTAAGCATAGCGTTTTCTGCGGAGTTTGACGCTCGTTCGGTGTGGCTCTTTCAAAACTCCCGCGCCGACCTACAGCCACGCCACGCGCGGCCGAGAGAGCCGTCCTCCTCACACAGCCAGCAGAGAGTATTGAGGAAGCGCTCACATGTTACATGACCGAGAAGCGGCGCCACGGTGCAAAGCGATTTCCCTCTCATGACAGCAATGACTGCGTCTCCGCTGCTACCATGACTGCTTACTCTGCACCGAGAAAGGAGGACTCTCTGTGACAGCTTTTTTTTTTTTTTTCCTATGTCTATGTGGGTCTCTAAGAAGGGTCTCTATGTGCAGAGACAGAAGAGGGAGAAGCGTGGAACAGGCGCGTTGCAGATCGGCATTTGAGAGAGAGCAAACAATCAGCCACAGTCTTTTCTTTCCTTTTCTTCTTTTCCTCCATCACGTGCAGCGTTGAGAGGTGCAGCTGTGGAATTGGGCATGGTGCTAAGAGCGTTTTCGGAGCGCACTATGTTCGAATTAACCGTCGCAAGTGCTTGCGCGTTCGAATGACAGGGTGTTTTTGCCCACTGGAATACACATAGCTTTGACGGGACATCAGCGAGAGTATGAATTACCCGAAAGTTCGAATTAATGAGATTCGACTGAGTTTATTTTCCGTGGTCGCGTAGCGGTACATCAGGCCGCAAGGCGTTTTCTTCTTTGCATGCTTATAGGTGTGCGCCCATCTGAGCATACATTGCCACAAACTGTTATATTCTATATAACAAAATAATGGATATAACGAAATAATTGTGGCTCCCCTTCAACTTTGTTATAACGAGGTTTGAGTGTGTTGACAAGTACTGCTGATTGGTCTAGTTTGTGCATTATGATGTTGCATTGATATAGCGCAGCACAGTTTGAGCAGAAGAAAAGAGGCAAAAGCAAAGAAGGGAATCCTCTTGCCTGTAGTTCCCTTAACACTTTTGCCTCTTTCCTTCATGCTCAGGCTCAGTTGCACTATAGGAATGCAACATTATTATTGACACAGCGGAATGCAATGCCACATGTAAGGAAAGAGCATAAAAGGCTGTTATGCCTTGTATGGTGCAAACTTCGGTGGTTTGCAATTATTTGCGGCACTTCACAGAGGCATTATGTGGACGTGGTTTGATGGCATGCTTTTGCACAGGACGTTTAGTTTGTTGTTTGCAAAAGTTGTATGTGTGTGTGTGCACTTGTGTGCAGAGCCTGCGTTGAAGGGCAGCTACGGCCGAGCATTTCTGCCGGGCCAGCCGGACCCGTACTCTGTCTTCCCCTTTGGTGACCGGCCCCCTCCTCCTGCGGCTCCTTCCTCTACCGCCACCCCCTCCCCGACCCCGCTCAGGGGCTTCTACAACCAGGAGTTCTCCATGCATACCAGAGGTACTGTTTTGGGTCCCTAACCGATTCACCCAACCCAACTGAACGTTCGCCCCAAATCTACTCTTTTATTCCTTTTTTGTCTTTCAGTAACTTCCGGTGGCGCGGACTCCAATAGGTGCCGGTAGGTTGCAATTTACCTTGATTGTTTAAAGAAGCACTATCAAAAAGTGTTTGCTTGATTGTTTGCGCATAGAATGAGAACCGCTCTTTTACCAAGTCAGTAACATCTTTTTGTTATCCAAGCTCTTATACATGCTGAGTGAAATTCAGGTGGTGTCATATCTAACTAAACCAGCATGCAAAACAAGTTCACCATGTTCACAGCCTATGCATTAATCACAGTGCCTACTGGTACGCTTTCAGTTCAAAGCATTGTCGCCATAGTGCAGTGACAAGATCTTCAAAGGACCTCTATTGCCTCTTGTGCTGTACTTTCGCCGAGTCCTCGCTGGCGCCTTAGTGAGGTGTCTTCTTTTTGTGCTTGCAGTGAGGCAGACAGTCCCGACACAATCGTGGGCGCCTCGTCTCCAGAGTGTGCCATGTTCGAGGCTCCCTTCCGGTTCCGCAGCTTGCAACTCGTCGACGAGGACAGCAACGACTCTGCCAGATCCCTTCCTTCGCCCACGGTGCCCATTGTCGCGCCCATTCCTGTAAAAGGTGGGCGCTCGCCAGTGTCACACGTCACGATCGTGCAGTTCGTAGTGCCTTATCTGTAATATTGAACTTGCACCCAAGAAATTAATGTGATGTAGAATCATGGATATTCATGTGTTTCACCCAAAATAATTGAAGTTTCTACTGTGCTTGCACTCCTTGCCAAGACGCCCTGAAGCATAATTTTGATGACTAGTACTTAAGATAAAATGTAGATTCAGTCGTATAATTAAGAGAGCAAGTCTATGCAGTATGGGAGGCCAATATTCTACTTTTTGTTTGCTATAACTGCTCCTTGGGCGAGTTGGTTTATGTTTGAATCAGCTGCGAGCTTAGCGCTGCGCACTTCATTTTTTTTTTCACCGGTAAATTTATCTTGAACTTTCTTTTTTTTTAATATTTTCTTGCACTTTTAAAGAAGCAATAAGAACTAACACCAACTTACTATTTTGTTGTGGTTACATGTTTAGAAGGCCAAGAGCAATGTAGAGAGGATTTTGGATGCTGTATGCATGCAATACTAGGAACACAGCTTTATTTTCTAAGGTTCTTTATTGAGCCCACTGTGTTTGGCTAACTTCTGTCTCTCCATTTCCTTCACTAGCCGTACCTCCTCCGCAACTACCTCCTGCTCCCTTGAAGATCCTGTTGGACGAGAAGGTGTGTGCATCGTAGTCTTCTTCATTGTTAATTTGTGGCTGTGAGAATAATTGACCAATGTACTTCGGAATATTATATAGACCATGTTCAATTGGTGTTCGTGCAAACAGGGAAGTGCATACCATACACTTTTTTTTGCTAATGACCATAAAATTTAAAGTAAAAGTAATGCTTAAGTTATTGCAAGGTTTTCTGCTCAGTTTCCAAAGTTGTGGTTTGTTTTCGTGTAGCTTCTTTATGCAAAGAAAATAACATGGTACCCTGCGAAGACTTCTTCCATGCTAACCTGTTGCTGTTAGTGAAACTGCTTTTCACTTCGTTTAGAAACACCATTTATTTACACTTCATACTTTACTGCAAATGCTATTTTCAATTTTTCCCTTGCACTTTTTATTAGCATGAATGACAGCACATACAGCAGATCTTTTTACAAGCTGAAATTACTTTAAATTTGATATTTTATTGTTTTTGTGAAGTAGCGTTAACAGAAGTTTATCAAGAGGATTGTTCTAACATTCCTATGTGGGATCAAAACTCATTACTGATCGATTAGCAAGCCTTGGTTGTCAGATGTCATTAGGAATTTTATCGCTTGCTTCGTACTCCAGAGGGACAAATGACAGTTCTGTTTTACACAGGATGATGAAATCAGTGATTCGTGCTTTCTATAGACTGCTTCGCAGTCTCAGCGTGTCGTGTTCCCCAGCGCAATCTAATTTGCCACTATCGACACAGTCAGTGTGCGATAGCGGCAGGGCATAGGTTCTAGCTAACCTGTGAGAATATAGAAGCAGAACAGATAAACATATTATCTGACAGCTGCGTAGGCACTCTACCTCTGGCACTGTCACTGTATGAGTGTGATTACCTGGTCGAGCTGTAGGACAAACGTGTAAATATGTGTGATTTGACTGTTGATGTATTTTTATTGAGCTTGCACTTATTGTTATCTGCGTGTATATATCCTGCCATTCTGCAAAATAAACATCAGTGGGAGGTCGCCTCTCTTTTCTACCCTGTCGCATTTTTTTTTCCTATGTTCTCGTGCTGTGAAATTCATTATAATGAACCCAGGCCAACTAGCCAAAGCTTCTACACCTGTAAATTAATTTAACATCTTTTCTCATGCTTTTGGCATTCCAGGACAAGGAGAACACCTTCCCGGGCGACAAGCTGGGTCTCTGTCGCAGCCGAGGGTTGCCCGGGGCATTTGGCGGCGGGCCCCCTCCTGTCCCTTTGCGTGAGTCCGGCAACGTGTCAGTGACACTGACACTCACTTCGGAAGCAGCCGGCGACATCCAGGGGCTGCTCTGCTCGCTCGCCAAGCTGCTACAGGTGGAGCCACCGTCGTCCTATGACATCATAGAGCGCACCACCACCCCGCCCAGTCAGAAGCTGGGGCTCTACAAGCACAGTGAGTTTGATCCTTTCTTGCATCCATTTTTTTTATTATTATTATTTTAATCGTGAGCTTATAGACGGTCGCCTTGTCTGCTGCCTGTTTGAAGTTAGCTGCGTGCCCAAATGTGAGAGAATGCATGAACTTTCTGAGAGATGATGCTTGGCAGTGATTGGAACTCTGGCTTATAATCTAATTTGCCCTGAACAGCAGGCGTAGTGTGGATTAAGGTAGCAATATTCACAGTTTTCTCCATGCTTTACAAACACAATGGAACAGGACACAATGCAACGTGACATATTGCAGTAATATTGTGTGGTACAAGCGTCCATTGCCAGTGGGCATCAAAATGTGTGTTTATCATAATTGCTTCGTGGTTTAAAACTGGTCAGTCACTACGAAATGCAAGCACGCTACTGTGCCTATTCCCTTTTAAGGCTTGTAGTGGGTGCATAGAAAGTTCGATAAGGTTCCGTGCACCAAGTGTTTGAAGTACGCCCTAGGAACAGGATATTGCTATCGCATTCTACTCCTAATGGTGAAGCTTTAAGGTCCCCTCATTTTTTTTTTGTATCATGGAGTCGGTGCATCTGTCCAGAGTGCATCTGTCCACCTCCAAAGCTTCTAAAGTCATGGCTTATTCTTTGTTGCTACTGCTAAATGACACACAGAACTTATCAGCACTATGATATTGTCTTGAAATCAAGACATAGCTCGTGTAGTTTTCTTCTTGCTCTTCAGCTGTGCAAAGCTCAACTGCCCGACTGTTGCTGTGTGCTGTCTTAATCTTGATGCAGATCACAAGCATGTGACGTCAGTGGAGGAAGCGGAGTACTTGGTGGACGGGAAGCAGCGGTTTTGCCGGCACTGTGAGATCATGGTCTCCAAGACTGGTATGGTCAAGAAGCAGGCGTCAGAACTTAATCTTGAATCGGGAGTCCAAAAGGAGGATGCGGTAAGTGCAGTGCTCTATTTCTCATTATTTTTGTTTCATTAATTGAGACTGCCAATTTGATTACCGTATTTACTCGCATACTTCTCGCACCCCCCACATCGCCCAAGAAAAATACGATTTCTTTTTTTATCGCACCCCGTATCGATTTCTTTTTTTATCGCACCCCGTAAACTCCCGCAATAATGTCATCTGCTCGTTTTAGCCACTGATGATGATAGTGTGTGCCTTCTGGCGGCATCTCTTAAGCATCGAGCGTACTATTGCGCGCAGATTCAATCTAATCCAAGCCAAGCCCAAGTGGCCAGTGCGAGTTGCGGCATGTTTTGTATGTTGTGTTTGTAATCTTGTCACGTTATGGGGTGATACTGAAGCTACACGGCTGCTATCAAGTTGCAATTGATAGATCACGCACTAAACGACGGCAACAGGGCCGCCGTAGGCCCTTCGGAGTCTACGAGTTTTGTGTTAGCTACTGGTGACGGCAGCTGAAAGCCACCAAGACGCGTTGGGCTTGCCGTGGGCCATAGCTGGGATTGATGGTAGACTTTATTTCTTCAGAAGGAAACTGCGGACGATTCTGTTAACTAGCCATCAGCCCAATACTGACGTCCTTTGCTTACCTTTTGAGGGCTCCTGTTGAGCGACCGTCACGCCCGCAACGCTCACAAGCTTTGCGTATGGTATTCTGATTCTCGACTATTTACTTGCACTTTTTGTGTCTCAAATAAATCTTGCCTTGTGTTGAACCTCTGCTTTTATTGTTGAGGTAAGTTCTAATTTGTACTTTCCAAAGCATGCTGTTAGTTGCTGGTTTGAGAATCGCGATTTGCGGCTACTTCGTTTTTTTGTTGTTTTTTTCCGCTCTGTACGTTTTCGTGGAAAGTTCCCCGTGTAATTCTTGCACCCCCAACTTTGCACCCGTTTTTCGCCAAAAGGAGTGCGAGGATTTTGCGAGTAAATACGGTATGCTTATTCCATCCGCTTGTCTTTGAGGTTCTTCAACTGTTACTTGGTACGCAATAGTGTTGATGTATGGTGCACACAGCTTTTGCAGAAGTGTCGGTAATGTATGGAAAAGTTGCTGTTTCATTCAGCAGCAGCACTCCTGGCAGCGAATAGTGGAATTTCGTCCAGGGGGCACTGGCAGTGTATGAAAGAGCTCTTCTCCACTCTGACACTTTTTTTTTTTCTGATGACCGTCACTCTGTGGTCGTGCTTGACCATAGCAGGGAGACGCAAGTTCGCCGTTTCCGAAACCGTGGTGCAGCAGTGGCTTGCCGAAGCTGGGATGCTGTCTGGAGCTTACAGCACAAGTAGCCAATATGATAGGTCTCAGCTGGGAACACTCGTGTTGATCACATGAGAAGCGTGCATCTTCACTTCATAAGTGAGAATGGTTAGAGTGTACTTCAGTGTGGTGGGCATTGTAGTTTAGGAAGAGGGCTGGCTTGGCAATGACTCTTCTGAGAAAGAGTAGTCGGGGGGTCAACTAAGTTTACATATTTCCATTGTGAAATGTGCCTGCATTTTTTCCTTATCAGCAAAGCTGCTTAGCAAATCATTCATTGTTCACCTGCACCAAAAAACTATCATAATCGGCTATGAGCCACAGAAATTGGGTAAATCCCACTACTGACCACTGGTTCACTAAAAATGACAAAGGCAGCAGGTAGTCCAGCAAACGAGCATGTGGCATGAATATTTATGCGGCCTATCACACTCTATCACCATCATAAACAGGTATGTGCCAGGGAAATTGGGTAAATCCTGGGTACAATCGCGGAACGATTCTGTTCCCTTATTTCTACGCTTTTCGCCGCCATTAGCCATCTGCGATTGGTCGAAATGTCATTTTGACCAATCTCAGACGACTGATGGGGGCGAAAACCATGAAAAGAAGGATGAAACCGTTCCCTAATTGCCCCCCCCCCCCCCCCCTCCTGCACACTGCTTTCACAAAAAAAGGAACAAGGCAACACTCGGCGCAGCAAATGGCTGTGAAGCGACGGCAAAGGTTTGAATACCCGGAGTATGTGCAACGAGACGATACAAGGAGCAGGAAAGGCAGTGACGGCTGCAAGAAGACTCCGAAAAGATGGACGGCCTGCGTCAGGAACGGCGTGCCTGTGTTGTGTCTGTGACTGTCTGTGGTACAGCTCAAACCTCCCTGCGCTGAGAGTCAAAACGAAGGCAACGTAGTATCGCCTAGCTAAAGCGTAGCAATGACCTAGAAGCGACGTACAAACAGCGTAGAGACAACGAGAATTAACTGAGGCATCTTTCAGTTTCACTGTTTCAATGCTTGTGTGGTGTAGTGCATGCTTAGCCTTTTTTTTTTTTCATACGGTCGAATCTTATTAATTCGAACACGCTTAATTCGAACTCAGTATGAGGTCCCTTCAAATCTATGTGTATTTCAATGAGGGAAAACCCCCGGTAATTCGAACGCCCAAGCACTTCCGATGGTTAATTCGAACATACCGCGCTCCGAAAATGCTCTCAGCCTCCCGTCCAATCCCGCAGCAGCATCTGTGACACCTCGACGCTGCGCGCGAAGGAAATGAAAAGGAAAAAAAAGGCTGCGGTGGAATGTCTGCTCTCTCTCAAATGCCGATCTGCGACCCGCCTGTGTCACGCTTCTACCTTTTTTGTCCCTGCCACATAAAGAGAGGAAAAAAAAAAAAAAGCTGTCGCTGGGTTGAACAAATTTATGGTTGAAGAAAAGGAAAAAAACACTATCTTCTGCAGCCCTTGCCCCTTGGGAGCACGTTTCTGCGCCTTGAGAGGAGGGGGTTTCTCAGGTGCCGGTGCCACACTTCCCCATTTTCTGTCCCTCTCACGTAACCCTTCTCCTTCCAGGGACGTGCGCGAAAAGAGCAAAAAAAAAAAAAAACTGTCGTAGAGTGTTGGTTTTCTCTCAAATGCCGATCTGCTTCTCTCCGTGTGGAGACACTCCTCCTTTCTCGTCATGTGCTGGCCATGCTATGGCTGCATAGCAGGGAGACTCTGCTGCGCAGTTGTTGTCGTTGTCTTTAGAAAGTGTCGGCGCTGGACATTACCGCGCGCAACTTCTTTTGCCGGGAGAATGCTGAAGCCGAAGTAGAAATGCTTTGCAAACTGCATGCGAAATTGATATACTCACTGCAAGGCAAACGTGTGCAGACGCGCATCACCGATTACTTCAATTAATAACGGATGTCCTGTGATTTGTGAATAAATGTAAGTCTTCTGTACTTCCCCCTCGTGGGTCAGCTCAATGCACATGCGCCACTGCATGGAGAGCCCTTTATTTATTTAGCTTTCATTAATTCGAACGAATTTGCGGGCCCCTTCGAGTTCGAATTATCGAGATTCGACTGTATATATAAACATATGAGTCTCCGATTTGAAATCAAATAATTCAGCTTTCTAGCTTGTAGTGCTCGTACTAACAAATGATTCCAAATAATGAGTAACAACAATGCTGTGTTCGCCAGTGTGCAGCAAAACTATGGTAAAGGGGCCCTGCAACACTTCTTGAGCATGGGAAGAAAACGCGTCCGACTGGAACAGCCTCCTGAAACACTTCAGCCAAATATAGTGCAGCACACAGCCTAGAATTTGCCATAAATTCTCAAATTCAACTAAAAATTGTTCTCTCTCTTCTCTAGACAAATGACGCTTCAGGCTCAAAAATCGCTGTGTCACAGGCAAAGTATTGGCCACTGTCTAATTTAAGCATGGAACACTCTATCTAACGTTGCGGGGGCCACCCCAGGAGGCCGCAACCTGTCCACGCGTGCACGTACAATCGCACCGAAAATCCGCTCGTTCGAAGAAGAAAAAGAGGGGATGAGTGCCGAAGGTCCCGAGGCGTGTGTGACTTGTTTTCTTCCTCCGTGCCATCCCTCCCTGCTTAGATTCCAGCGCTTTCGTTGGGGCGAGAGAAATAACACATGATTTTGCTCACATACCCATTGCGTAAAGCATCATTAAAGAGGCACTATTGCTTTGAGGGCAAAAAGAGGCCAGACAATTTATTTCACTTCACTAAGCTTCCACATGATTCACGCTTGATAGTTGTAAACAATTGCGAATGCACTTATCTCAGTCGCCGTGTGTCTGCAAATCGCTCAATAACAAGTCTCAAGTGCTATCGCTGCGCAGTGTGGCTCCTATGAATACGTTCATGGGAGTCTTGTGATAACGATAACATCATACAAAAGAAAATTTGAAGGTTTTAATAAAATGTAGAATGTTTGCCCGTGGCTGAGAAAGTAATGCAATACAGAAGAAAAAAAAAGAGACATCATTCACTGCTGATGGCCCTGTCCACATTCCTAGCTTTTTCACCAGCTGCAGATTACCTGCAAGGTGGGTAACGCTGGAAGTTTATGGAACACCAGCTTTGTAGATGTTTTCAGCTAGTCTCAATGAGCTGTGTTTACTTGCTGCAAAAGATGCTTTCTTCTATAAATGACGGTTGTATTATTACCTGTAAACACCAGCATATCAACTGATCAAACGTGACAATGAATATTACAGGTCACAGTTTTGAAAACCTTGTGTAGACTTATTGTGGTGAGTGGGCTTCTATTTCTGGCAGCAGGGAAACCGCGCGAATTCGCCACCACGAACAAAAGCCAGTACAAATGACAAAATGCTGGCAGAACTGCACAGAACGAGGCAGGGAGTGAACGGCCACCAAGGAAACTGGGAGTATGTGAGCGGGCATCAAGTCAACAGGCATCGAGGGAACAGGCAATGGGGAAACAAGCAGCAAGTGAACATAATAAAGGAATGGGCAGCAAGTGAATGGGCGGCAATGGAACTGGGTGTAAGTGAACAGGCAGCAGGTGAACTGGCAATGCTACCAGTTGGGGTGATCCATTTATGCTTTGGAGTGTTGTAATGGTGCAGAGTAGCCTATTCATACTTGAAGTGATGGAAGGGCAGCAGAGAAGTACGCTAGGCTGGTTCTGTGTAGAAGGCTACAAAACGGCCTTATTGTATACTAAGTGTGAGAGTGCAGCGACTAGATATTCTCGTTTTCTTCCTTCGAAGATATTGTGTTTCATTGTATTATGAAACAGACACCCAACAGCTAGACTTCATTGTTAAAACCGATAATGGGGGATTGTAGTAAGCGGTTTATATCATTGTAGAAAAAATGCTAAACATGACCGTGTAGTCCCTTCTCGTTGTTATAACTGATATATTATTAATAATACTATTATTATTGCTGTAAGTGGGTCCAACTTTAACACAGCTGCGCAGCATCACCGAATGTATTGTAATCATTGAATGTAACATGCCCATCATTAGTCCAGGGTCATTTTGCCTCTTTGTGAGGCTGTTTTTCGTGGATGCTGTTTGCCTTTGGACAGCTTTAGGCTGCATTCTGACAGGTGTCTTGTTTAGGAAAAAGGAAACTGCTTTTTGTTTTTCTTTTATAGAGGCATTTGTATCTCTTTTTATTGGCTACACTGTAGTATGCAAATCACTCGCGTTAAAATCATTTTTTTAACATGCTTGTACTAATAAAAAGTAATTATCCTGCTTTCAGTTTTAAGGAGGCAGACTGGTCTTAGATATTTTTTTTTGTTTATTTCTTCAGTGATATTGATGAAACTGCACAGGATAATGCAGTTTCTTTCTGCTTATTTTGTTACTTAGTTTTCCTGTAACTCCTCTTGTTCCTGAAATAAGTTCATCCCCTATTGTTTAAGGCCACCATAGAAAAAAAGTGTTTAATTAAAAGTGATATTTAAGATATGCCAACATAGACTAATGACTATAGATTAAAAGTATACAAGAGTTTTTGTTTTTAGGCCTTTCTTGGTTATTTTACAGCTAAATGAACTATCCATTTTCAAAAGCAGTTGAAGTGTCGTTACAATTTTGATGAGTAATTAATTTTAAAAACTTGTGCTCTAATTTCTGCTTCCATATTCGCATTATACACACATACCGGTTTGCATTGCAAAAAGAATTATTGTTGTACCTGCTCTAGCTGTAGAGATATTGGGGCCCTAAAATTGAACAGTCGTAAATTTGTTTTTTTGAGCAAAGGGGAAAAAAAATCAGAGCACGCAGCTTCTTCAAAAAGCAACAATCATAGTGGGCATGTTTTGCAATACTTATAAAGGTGCTCATAAACTGATAGCAGAGATTCTAACACAGGTGCTGGCAAATTATAAAGAAGCCTCGAAGCCAGCTTCCTGTTTTTTGCAGGTTCTGCATGTTAACAGTATCGAGAATCTGGACAGTTTAAATGACATTGCTAAAAAATCACCACTTCCTGGTTTGCGAAAATTCGCAAAGAGGTAGAAAAATACTTGCAGAAACCAAATATATGAATTTTAAAAAGTATTTGTCACTTTTTGGTCCCAAAATACTTGCAGAAACCAAATATATGAATTTTAAAAAGTATTTGTCACTTTTTGGTCCCAAAGACCCGTCAGCCCCCTTAATGGCCGCAAATTTCGTCATTAAGAGAAACGCAATTTTCGTTTGACAAGCAATGACAGCCAAAAAGTCTAGCAAGACTAAGAAAAGAAAACTTGAGAAAAGCCGGTGTGGATTAATAAAGTATTGCGGGTAGGGAATACATGTAGAGCGCTACAGGTGTGCATTATTGGTATGTGGTCTGTGTGGTTATTGTGCTGTGCAAGTCCTGAAGCCTGCACCTGTGCGTAATGTTGTATATACATTCTTGAATCAACCAATTTGCACCCTTCTCTGTTCTTTTTATCAAGGGGCACCCTTTCTTTTTGCACATTCTGTCGGTGCCATTTCTGGTGCAAGCGAATGAACTCTCCTCGTTCTCTCTCTCTCTCTCTGTGTCTGCAGCTTTGCTCTCGTAAATGTTTGTTTTGTTTGTTTCTTATGTCGTGTCACACCGAATAATACTAGTAAGCAGTGTCATTCTTCGCCATCTCTGCACTGAGCACGTCTCTCTTTTTGCCTCTTACTTATGTCACCGTAATGAAGTCGTCCTCATTTTTTTCTTTACTTTTATCATCCCTTGACGCGCTCTCTGTTTTTTCACCACATTGCGCCAAGTGCCTCTTGCCCTCTCGCTCTTTCTCTCTCTCATGGTTGTGTTAATACGTATATAACAGGGGTCTCAAGCTCGCGGCCCACGCACCTCTCACCAGCAGCCCACTGCTTCACTGTCAATAAAGTTCTGTGACTTTTCTAAATAGCATTGGCATTTCTTGGCCGTGTTGGTGAACGAGACTCCGAAACACATTCTGCGCTGGCAAAAAAGGGCATAAGAGACACGACACCACAATGCGCTAACTGCAACAATTTTATTTTCGGATAACAGCACACTAATTATTCATGTGCAATGGCACACCAGTCCATTCACTATCCAAACAGAAAGGCTCTCTGGGTGGCTAGTGAAGGAACTGGTGCGCTATAGTGCATGATTAAGTAGTCTGTCATTTCCTGGAAATAAAATTGTAGAAGTTGGCATGGTGTCATCTTTTTATGTCTTTGTTAGTTTCCTAAATATTACCAGCATTATTTTCCAGTCTGTTGCAATTAATGTGCTTCTTTCGATGCAAAACAGCACGAAAAACGAAAACAGTGAAACAAAAGGGAATCAATGCTTGTTCCTGTTTGTTTTTTTTCTTTGTCCTCTTTTTTTTTTTGCGCTGTTTTTGCATCGATAAAGCCTTACCAACAAGCTCGAACCCATACACTTCTAATGTGTTTTGTTCATGTCAGCTATAGACTATTGTGAAGCTTCAGCCTCTCTATTTGAGGGGGGGGGGCGCCTTGTGCAGGCACTGTGATATAAACATCATCGTGTAACAAAAATTTGATATCTCATAATGGGCGTCCGCATTTTCGTATTCATGAAAACCAGTATAGTAGATGTTTTTCGGAACTCTGCATCAAATCTACAGAAATGACCCATATATATATATATATATATATATATATGAGATGTGGGAGAAGCGTTCTTTGAAATGGTTATGTTACCTCACATTTAATTCAAGCTTCCCCCTTGCTTTCGCTATTTTCACTGCCCTGGTCCTTGGGGGCTATATTTGGTAACTGTGGCCTGCCAGCTGAGGTGAGCTTGAGATCCCTGGTATATGAGTTGTGTACAGATATATATGCAAAATGAATGATTTTCAATGCGTGTCATACTTGTGTGCCGCCTGTGTCTCTTCGCATCTTTTTTTTTCTGTTCTTCGTTCATTTATTTTTTTCCCTTTGTGGTCTCACTGTTTCTTTCCCCCCTCGCCCTCTTCCTTTTTGTCCCGCTGCGTGGCTGCTTCCCCGCTCTTCCTCAAGGATGAAGAGGCAGTTTATTTTTGCTCCAGCAATTGCTACATGCAGTTCGCCCTTGCGCACCGAACCCCTTCATCGGCTGCAGCTCCCCAGCGAAAGGTTAGATCAAACGAAATCATAAACAGCCCTTTTAAAACATGAAAAAAATTAGACTCAACGGAAACATTTTTTTCTCTTTCCTCTCACGTAACACTTGCCTTACCATTTGTGTGTGGCTATTTTGGCACCTTTTCTATCTCTGTCTTTTTATTATTGTCTGCTATTTGTTATTAGGATATACATCGCTCCTCATGCTTCATTCTTTTTCTTTCTCTTTTTGTGGTCAGTGTAGCTGACCCTGGTGTGTGGATTGGCTTGTTGACTTGTTCTTCGGTAACCTGGAATGAGATGAGCCTGTGCGCTTTTGTTTGACCTCTGTCCACTCCCCAACACTTTAGGCTCTCTTTTCCCCATAGCTTTTCCGTTTCTTTTTTCTTCTTTCTTTCCTTGGGCTTGCCTTTTCATTCCTTCATCACGGTCTTCTTGCCTGATGGAAGCATCGGCCGTTTTTCTCAGTGTGCACAAGGCTTGCAAGCTGGCGATGAAAGCATGCACTTGCCCGATTTCTTTGGTGTTACCGTAATTACCGTGCCTTGCTGATGTAGAGTGAAAATTCACTAAAACGTGTCGTTGCATTAAGTCTAAATGTTTTGAACGGATCTGTGTGTTTTTGTTTCGTTTTTGTGTGCACTGCAATCGTAGCCTCTAATGCCAGCTTGCCGGACGCCCATTGCTATGGCTGGATGATGAGTGCCATCACCACTGCACTTGCTTCAGACGAAGCTTTGCAAGCATGTAGGATAAGGGAAAAGGGGGGGGGGGGGGTAATTTACATAGTGTGCTGCCACTGTGTTGAAAATGCTTGCAGCATCTGTAGGTGTGAACTCACTAGGGTTTCCTAATGTCTCTGCCAACTTGCAGCCTTGCGCGTGTCAGCTTAACAATATGCAAGCCTGGTGGGTGGTGCTTACAGCTACAGTGGTGTTTTTAGCCTTCCTTGACACCATTAGATATGAAACTGCCAAATCCTTTGCAGGCTGCCTTGCCATATCCTTGGCCTTGGCAGCCTGAAAGTTTCATAAGTGTCTGAATACTGTTGAGGTTTAGTTTTGTATAAGCTCAGTGATCTTGGTTTTGTACATCATGACTAGATTTGTGTAATAAGCCAATAGTGATTGAACCAACCAAACTTTATTAGCATTTCTATCTTGTTTGTCACAGAAGATTGTGGAATTGCAAAGGCCAACTAGGCAATTATCTTCCTTTATTCTTTTTTTTGTTGTTGTTGTGTGTGCAATGAAGGAAAAGTTATCTTGTTTGAGACATTGGTTTATTTCGAGCTGTTAGGAATTGCAATTTACGTTTGCGGATCTGCTGAAAAAATGTGCCGTAGTGATAAGTCGCCAACTAACATTTTGGACCTCCTTGTTTATGTAGACTGCGCTACCGTAGTATCACACTGCGTGGAACCCGCAGGTCACGGGATTGAATCCCGGCTGCAGCGGCTGCATTTCCGATGGAGGCGGAAATGATGTAGGCCCGTGTGCTCATATTTGGGTGCACGTTAAAAAAAAACTCCAGGTGGTCGAAATTTCCGGAGCCGTCCACTACCACGTCTCTCCTAATCATATGGTGGTTTTGGGACGTTAAACCCCACATATCCATCTATCAACACTGTGTAGAAACTAAGAGTAAAACAGCGATTGGAATTCCACATGCTTTTGATTTCCCGGGTGCTGTGCGATGTTGAAAACAGTAGTGATAGTCTACCTAACTGAGATAGTAGTGATAGTATATCTAGTGATAGATAGTAGTGATAGTCTGTCTAACTTAGATAGTCTACCGCCACTACTGACGAGGCGGCTAGCATTCGTTAGGCCTAACGTGTGGTTTGAAACTTGGCATGCCATCATAGGGTGCTTGCTCTAGACACTGTCGAGATCGGGCATAAAAAAGATCCCACTCAAGGGATAAATCAAGGGCAGCACGCATGAAACTAAGTTTCGGTTCATGGTTGGGAGAGATTAGGTCTTCCAAGCTGGTTAGTCCACGTTTTGGTTACAAAGGCGAAAGCTTGGCCGCGTATGAAACCTTCATATGCAGGGCAATCAAGGTCGCATGCTTCATATCTGTGCTCTGTGTTGACAAAACTATTCTTTACTGAAAACAGAATGAACAAACAACGGTAACACGCCCTTAATGCGGACGCAGGTGACTGTTCGTAGTGGAGTGTGCATGACGAGTGGTCGAAGCAAAGGAGGCAAAGGTTTTTTCGCTGCCTACACAACTATTCCATTTTTCTCATAGCACGCACCCACATTGGGCTGCTGTGACTCTTTTGCACTTCTTCACGTGCACTTTCTCACTTGTTTTTTTTTTTTTTTTGGTAAAAAGACATGCAAGTGCTGATACTGCCCATCTCATAGGGCATCTAACATAATGACACACAGCACACCCACTCTATAGTCAAGGGAACCACTCTTCCAATATAAAGGACAAAATTAGCTCCATGAAACATGTCTCTTATAAAGGGGTTTTACTTACTGCAAATCTCAATGGACACATTGCGATACTGGTGTTCTGTATTAGGTGCTTTCACCAACTTCTGGTAGCGAGAGCCCCAGACAAACCAGGCACACGACCGTTCCAAGTAGTCTTTGATGATACAGACAAAAAATAAAAAAGTGCAATCTAGTTGAAGAGCCTTTCAAAGATTGTGGCATCGGTAAGCAGCAAAATTTCTTTCGCGGTTTGTGAAATGATGTGGAAGGTCATGCTGAATTCTGCTGCACTACTTTCCATATGTTTGAGGGCATTCATGTGCAGATAAAAATAAAAAAAAACATGTGTAACTGAGAAATAGCAGGTATTTGTCTAACTCCGTGGTACTGTTAGTGTATCGTTAGAAGTTAATACTTAGGGCCATTTACTGTAAGCTGGGTGTATTTTCTAGTTTATTTTCTAGCTCAGCATCATTCCTACGTGAAATCGTCTTGGCATATCTTGTCAAGCCTGCATGTGGTTTTCCTGCGAGCTCTTGGAATGCCTTTTAAACACCGCTCTGCACGAAACCTGGTTCTCGCGGGAAGTGAAGGACCCTACTGCAGCGAATGCATGTCGTAGTTTGTTTGGCCTGTATTCTTTGCCTTCTTCCTAGCTGACTGTGGCACTTAGCAAGAGTGTTGATTTACCAGTTTTGGTTGGGGAAAACGATGGGATGGCTGAACTAGAATTTGCTGGAGGGAACTGGGGCACTGGGATGGTTCGGCTAGCATTATTGTGACCATTTTAAGTGCACGGACCCGTCAATTTGTCGTGCTTCTTGACATAATACATGCTCTTGTGATATTATCTGCACTTAGTATTCATTTCACCACACATTTAAATGTTCTTAAGCGCTGATAGTTTTTGAATTGCTTTAATAAGATGAGTTTTTTGCATGTACATAATTATTACAGGTTACTTGATTCATGAGGATACACTTTGTTGAAATTTATAAATATTTAAAGTTTCAAGGCTGTTCTGCGGCCAGTAGCAACGTACTTCAGGCAAATCTATGTGCTGCTTACCATTACTACACTGGTTGAACGGCCACGCCTTGCGGCTTCTGTAGACAGTAGCGCCACATTTCCTTCTAGTGACTTCTATTAGGAAACTCTGTCACATAAACTAATGCTCGAGTTCTCCACTGCAGTGCTTGCCAAGCCTCATTTCTAGATTCGTTCTGATTTTGGCGCGATCATCTGTTCAATTACAATGCTCACTGTAACGATCGTGGGCCCACTTGGCTTTTCCTGACTGAATCAGGAGGCCGCCGTGGTGTGCCACGCCGCAAAGGACGAGCATGGCGAGTTTCGGGGCGAGTGCTGCAAGGAACGCCTGACGACCAAGATGGACGAAGATGAGGAGCCCTGCATCAAACGAGAAGAGGACGACAGGGCCATCACGCCTCAGGAGGAGACCCGAGCAAGCGTTGAGGACAACAACTCTGAGAGCCGCTTGCTCGTCGACGAGGAGGACAGCCAAGCGAGCATGGACTCCACCCACAGGAAAAGGGCAGCGCGGCATTCTATCGGCAAAGAACAGGTAACAACTTGCTCAGTCTAGGCGACCTCCGCAGCATTTCAGTGATTTCAGTGTTTGACTGCTGACCCGAAAGTTGCAGGAATGAGTTCCAGCCATGGTGGTTGCACATTCTCTCCAGGCGCAAATTGCAATTGCACTGTCCGTAAATGTCTGAATTTCGTGCATTATGATTCTAGCGCACTCGTGTTACATTCCAGAAAAGAAAGCTAAGAAATACTTTGTTTTTCTTAGCTTTGTAAATTAATAAAAATTACCAAACATTTAAATATACGATTATGCTGCAGTCAGTCATGTTCAATTTTCGCACAATGAAAAGGAAATCTTGAGCTGAAAATGCACATGCAGTTCATTTCTAGTTTTGTTCATTTTGAGTGAAAAAAGAAATGCTCATGAAGTGTGTCCTGGAATGCAACACGTTGAGCGGCCTGTTGAACATTGTAATACCTTTACAAAAGTTATCGATCGTAGTCGCACCCAGCACAATGGGATTAAAGCAAGACGTGTCTTGCCCTTTTCCTCCCACTGGTCAGAGGAACTGGCAAAAACAAGGGATGTCCACATATGTGGACGCTGCACCTTAAGGGGATATTGATGAAGGCGAAACGTTGGAGCTTTGTGTACCTTGTTTTTAATGTATGTTACCGAACCCCGGGCGCTTGAAATTTCCGAAGTCCCCCTCTGCGGCATCCCCCGTAATTTTGTTGTGGTTTTGGAATATAAGCCAATGATTATTTTTATATATCAGCTTGTTAGGGCAAAAGCCATCTTTACTCGCAAGCAAATTTCCATATTGGTTACCCCTGTATAATAATGTAGTGAGCAACATCATCATATCCAATGAAAACAGCTTGATAAGAGGAAGTTGTCTCGTGCACAAGCCTATGGTGTGAATAGATAATGAAGCTGATGAGATCGTAGTTGGCATTATAGTAATTTCAAAGAATACAGAGGAGGCCTTATTTGTACTTTACATAAAAGTATTTATGGTATATAGGAAACTAAAAGTGCTTGCCTTTGCATTGCGCATGTGGTGCACTATCGGTTGTGCTACGATGGTAGCTGCTCTCATCGAGCTTTTTTGGCGTTTAAGCATGTTTACTTGGCCAGTTCATCAGTTGATGCACTCACACAAAAAAATATTAGCTTAAACTCGATTAATGGATTACTCATCGTGCGGTGAATCCTCGTTTTCCGTGTTCAAATGTATCATTTTGTTGCCTGGAGAATTCAGGCCTGCTTCCGTCCTCTATTTCAACCTCCTGCTTCAATCGATCGGCTGGTGCTTCTGTTCCAAAACTGGCAACGCAGAAGCCTCAACAGGCAGTGTCAATTCGTTTTGCCATTCTTACAAAATGTGTGCCTTTCACAACAGAGAAGTTCAGTGCTACGAAACGAAGACTGACTTTTCAATCTAGATCAACCTGCTGATGTCAATCTCTGTCACTTCTGTTTTATTGGTTCAAACAAAAAAGTGTGCAATTCTTTGTCATTGCAAACCAGCAACAGTGTGTCGTCATCTCTGTCTCTTCTTTTTCTTTCCTTTTACCACCGCTCTCCAAGGAGCCTATGGTGAAGAAGTGGAAAGATGTCCGATGGAAGCTGTGGTCTCCCGAGTTGGTGGGCGCTACAAAGTATGAACCTCCTTCGGAAGAGGAAGTTGGCCAGGTACGGTTTAATGGCTCCCGTCGACCACGGCGCGGCAAATCATTTGACACGCAATGGAGGTGATGGGCACGCCCCATCGCCACCACGTGGTCCGTACCCACTCCTTACCCTGGCCATGCCATACCTGCTGGTGCTACAACCCTCCCTGCTCCTGAATGACCCAAATAAACCCCCTTTCCAACCTCCTACCCTCTGTTTCCCTATGCCGTCTGTGTATTTTATTGCAAAAGGCGCAGCTGTGCTCCTTGTGATCTTTTGAAAAGTCTTGTACTGCGAGCCATACTGCCTGTGCAGTTGCTAAACATTTATTTGGGACTTCGCAGAAACCGCCTTTAGAATTATCAAAAGTCTGAAAAATAAAACATTCACCAAAAAACAAAAGCACCTTTGTGGCCCAGTGGCCAGAAAAACTTGTCCATGCACATCTGCGCACACGCATGCTCACAGACAACCAAGTCGACCTGTATTTCAGCCAGTGTTTGGTAACCACAGCAGGTTGTCACTAAACAGTTTAGTGATAGGGGGGCTAAGTAAATAGCGTTACTGTGCCGCAAACGTACCATGCGGGCCGCGCATTTTAGTTTAGCGGGACAGCATATATGTACCCAAGAGGCGACGATGGTGTCATCTAGCAGAGGGTGTACATTTTTAAAAAGGTAAAAAAGAACAAAACGCTTGCCTGTGCCCTCGCACGCAGCAATATTACTACTTTTTTCAGTAATAAAAGTAAATAAATGTGAACCACAAACCAAAAGCAAAAACTTTTTCATCTTGCGGATTTGTTTACACCTATCCTCTAGTTAGGCTTAGACATTTGAAAACGGGAGGCGACTTCAAAAACTATGCCAAGTTATCCATAATACTTGGTCATTGAAGGCAAGCAAAGTCAGTTTACTAGGCTTGTGGAAATATTCTAGTGCTTTGAATATTCAAACAAATATTATAGTATACAAGTTCGTCTTATGGGAATTTAAATTATTGAATATATCGAAGTATTTTGAATAAACATATAGATGTATATATATATTAATTAGTACACATGCAAACACCTGCAAAGGTGTTTTCACTACAGTGGAGGGGTGCTATGTTATGGATACCCATGTTAAAGAGAAATTACAGTGTGTTGAAGAACCATTCCAAGGTAAAATGACATATTACTCTCACATCGATTATTGAAGTATTAAAAGCTTATCATGCTAGCTTATATGCTTTAAGCAAAATCAATTTTAAAATGTATATTTCACAAGTTCATTGTTTCGTTCTATCGAAAGTCAAATACAGCTGCTATTCAGCATTGTTTCCAGTTCCCTTGAACCAGGAATAATTGCATTCACTTATGCCTTGTTTCAATTCTTAGGTTAGTGGAGTCGTGGCAAATGTGCCGATGTTTCTTTATATGTGATATGTGCTTCGAAATCATTCGGCCAATTCACTATTCGCTCTGAACCTAAAATTTACTATTCGCACAAGCCTACAATTTAGGCAGTTATTTGCTACCAGAGAAGTGGCTCTCTTCACATCAACACTAAATTCAGTTCAAAGCGGGCGTTGAAAACTACTGCCATGTTTTTGCGTACACTGCATTAGCCATGCAAACGTGGTAATGCTTACTTTGAAAAATAGTGTGCATATAGTGAATATATAGGTCATTCAGCACACTGCACATGCTCATTTCGATGCTACTATTCCGCTAAGCCAGCTAGACTATAACTGTGTAATAGCACTGTATCGGCCCATGCTAAATCCGCTTTTGAAGTAGTGTGTGGATGGCGCTTCAAGGAGTTGCTGTCCCCCTGCGCTAGTTTGAGGACCTGACAAATGCTGTCTTAAAGTTCTGTGAAAACTTTCAAGAAACATTGAATTGAGATCAGCTGCCTTGGACCTGCCGAATAACCGCGGTTTTCTTCGCCATTGTCAATGTTTTGTCGTTGCCGCTTTAATTGGTTGTTACTGACGGCACAGATAAAAGGGATGGCGTCGGAGCCATTCCAGCAGTTCAGACCACGCACGTCGAGCAAAAAACGAGAGGGAGACGCAGATCAGTCCTAGCCGTAGAAACAACTGACAAGCCGTAGAAACAACTGACAATGCGAACCCTTACATGCCAAAAGGGAACGACGATGAGCTGGGTCAAGCTGGAGTGCTCGTGAAGTGGTCAGTGTAGTTCAGTGGTTCTCTGTTTCTCTTTGTACACGCTGTCATTCTCGTACACCACAGAACATATATACCACACCGTGCTGACTACTCCGAGCCTGTAGGTTGGCCGAGGTACCCTTCATTGGACACGCGACTGGCTAAAGTCGAACGGCGACCATTATGTGTAACTGACAAACATAGCCTTTTGAATTGGGGTTGTAATTTCTGGGTGGATTCTGACACTGGCATGATCTGCAGCCATAGCCAGGGCTACCTGTTCAGTTCTGGCAGCCTAGCAAAAAAATTGTAAGCATCACAGACAGGTTTTGACGTCGCACATCAACCAGCTGGAGCCTGAAAAATGATAACACCCTGTGGCGTGTTCAAGTTTACGGTCACAAGTTTACATTGCTTCAATGAGACGAGTTGCGGTGCCGCAAAGGTGACCGACTAAACGAGCATGTCCAAATTTTCAGCGTCTGAATAAACGATTGGCGATTGTACCCCAAAAATTTGAGTGATTGAGTGCTCAGTTCTTTTCGGTGAAGTGGGCCTTTTTCCAGCAGCTGTTGGATGCTCAGGACATATTCCTGAAGCCCGAGAATCCTGTTGAAGACACGAGGCAGTGCATCCTGTGCCATGACATCGGGGACGGCGAGACTAATGGCCCTGCCAGGTAAAACATTTCTTAGCCGTGAAGCAGTTCATGTTCACACCCATGGCCTCTTGCTCGAACAATTCGAGACATATTGCCAAGGCAGATGTGCAAGATCATGTTATGATGATGATTGCGAAGATATTTATGTATGACTTGACGGAAATGTTGCTGGAATAATATTCGCTTATGGGAACTCTTCTCATTCTTTGTCTCAGCATCTTATTGAGGCAGTGCCCATTGCAACTGCTTGTGTTCCTCGTGATTTTGCTTCTTTTTTCCAGTGGGCTGAGTGGGCAGTTTTTGTGCAGGGAGGTTAAAGGGATGGTGGCACAACATTTTGTGGCTGATATAGCCAGTGGAATCGATTTCCGTGAACAGGTGTATATCTCTGCGAAATATCAACAGTGAATATAGCTTGAAAGTATTCTAAATTAATTTTGAAGTTTGCGTGAGGGATTGACTCTCTCGTGCTATTGACTACTTCAAGGTGGCCTTTAGTGACCCCCCTATTGCACACGCTCGACGTGGTTGAGCGTTGCACAGGCTGGGTGGTGATAGTTGCACCCGGCAGCGTGTCGTTCTTGGAGCACTCTCAAACCTAAACTGAGACTGGTCGGTAATGAGGAGCCTGTTATTAATTATCTGTCGCGTGCTGCAGCAAACGATGTGCCGTGTGAAACGATATGCCTAACAGGCTGCCAGCAACACATTGCGGCAAAAAAAACGCACGGCAAATGTTTTTGTTTCGGTACACCTTTAGCTTGTGGTTAAGAAGCAGATGATTCTGAGTTCTAAATTAAAGCCTAAAGGGGTCGTGAAATGAAAATTAAATAAACTTCCCAGTCGCAATTTTCTCTGCTTCAATAAGGATTAGACATACTGATTCCAAAATATTTTGGCACAATATCGAGTCTGTAATTAATGACACCCGTTTGACATCGCAGCTTTTTCAGGCTCGCCAGTGACCATGCGGCACCATTGACCGCTTTAGGCGCTAACGAGTGACGTCGGTGAAACATCATAGTTAGAGAAGTTACAGAGTGTTAGGCTTAATTCACTTCAAAGTAATAGATTTATAAGAACCTGAAAAAGAAAAAAATAAGACAGCAGTTTTTGTGCTCTGAATTGTATGCTGTGCAATTACAGCGAGTAATCTGCTCGGTTCCATTTTCAAGTACACCTGGGCTCTGTTACGTGTGTATCCTTGGGTTAACGCCGGTTGCCTTGGCTTGATTGGTGCAGCCAGTGCAGCGTCCCAGGTTTATGTTCTTTCCTTGTTGCGTCAGGTTGTGTTCTACTGTGTGTTTTGGATGGCTTAGTCCTCGCTATGCCAACCATGTACGTCGTCAGACAGGGCCGCACAACTGCAGCTCTTCTGAGTCTTTGCCATGAAGTGCCCGGATACATGCACCGACGTTTCTTGCTGCGATACAAACTCTATGCCTTGCAATCTCGCTGCTCCGTAGCAACATGCTAGCTGCAACGCTTGTGCGATTTGTTCACGTGGTGGCGTTTTCACTGCAGCTCCTTTTCCAGAATCCTTCGCTGCACTTCGTTTTCACCTTCGATTTTAGGAGACCATCCTTCTGTTTTATCACAGCATCGTCTGGTACCTCGAAGTTGATAGGAACAATGTCCTGACGTCCGACCTGTGCATCTAACGATGTGGACTCAACAGGAAACGTAGTAGGACTGCTCATTTCAACGACCAGCTGATCAAATTGGTCAATGTTTATTATTGGTAAGCTGACGGCAGGTTCTTTGGCACTCATCATCAATTGGCTCGTGGCAGCAATGTATTCATCATGATCAGTCTTATCACAAATGCCATAGCTGCCATCATCTGTTCGACTTCTTTTTGCTTTTTCAAGACTGGTAATCACTTGATCTTCGTTTCTCAGTTATTCCCCCAACTTTGGAGTACTGCTAGAGTCCCTACCCTGTCCAACGATTCGCGGCGTGAAACATTTGCTTATTTTTCATGCACGTCATCGTCGCTTGATTTTTACCGAGAGAGTCTTGAATCATTGAATTCTGATGTAGTATTTCTATGGTTCAACACACTGTAACGATCGATTCGGTGTTATTCCCTTCAACCTCGGCAGAATTGTCTTGTCTCGTCAACATTCCGCTCTTGTGGTTGGAACTTATGCTGTCTAAGCATCCAATGTCTCTTTTCATGCCTAAGGAAATGTTAGGGTTGTCGGCAATTTTACCGAAACCAACTCGGTTGTAGTTTCCATGGTCCTGACTGGCGTAAGAAAGCACAGAATAGCTCATGTTGCGTACGTGAACATACTGTTTGCGTTTTGACCGGAAATATTGCCTCTCAGTGATCTCATGGTAGTGTGCAGCATCTTCTAGTTCTTGGTCAACTGCCTCGTTTTCAGTTATGTCAAGGATCTGCTTGTCCAAATGGCAGAACTCAGCTTCTCTAGTCATCAAAACGGTGACTTGCCTGTTTACCTCATGTGCCTCGGTGTCGGAGTCCTGCGGTAGTCTTGTCAGGAGCGTAATATTTAATGAGACGCTGGCCCTGACAGTCCTACGCACCTTTCAAAGACGCTGGGCTGACAACATCGTAGTCTGCGAACGACCACTCGTTGGTTTCGGCGCCAAATGTTAAGAACGAGGACCCATGGTTGGAGGTCAGGAACACGATGTTTACGTCGTCAGGGCTGGCTCCGCATTCGAACTTTATTCTCCTCTTCTTTTACGTCTGTCGCGCTTTCCCCCAAGCCCATGGCTCACTTCTTCATTTTCAACAATAGTATTGTTATGGTCGTCACGGCACCGTAATCGAATTAGTGTAATGCACCGCAGGTAACAAGGCTCAAAAAGGTAGCTGTATTGCCATGTTTTGTCGACGACAGGAACTTTCATCGGCTGCCTTGAAGTGACGTCAGCTGGACAGTTGACAGGAATGTGAGCTGGGAAACCGGAATTGTGCTTTTCTAGCTATTCAGTGAGCCCAGACGATCAAATGAGTTGAGGTATAGTATTGAATCAACGGCCGGGATTCTGAATACACACGTAGTTGAAAATTTTGTGAAAACATTGCACGACCTCTTTATTAACAATCGTTGATGAGTCCAGCAATAAGATGTTTGCTTGAGTTGCACATCTCCTTTTTAATGCCTTCACATTGGTACTGAGGAGCATTGTTGACAGGCAATAGGTTGTTTCACATGAGCAGCAACATTGCCTACCAATCAGTGGAGTTAATAAACATATAGAGCACTAGTCCTTATGTGGAAGCAGGCTTTTAATGCCGAGAGGAAGGCTAGGCAATGTTTATGACGTTGTCTTGAATCCGTGCTTTGTAATAGCATACTTGTAATAACTATCCTTGTCTTCTTTTTGCAGGCTTCTGAACCTAGACGTGGACCTGTGGGTGCACCTGAATTGCGCCCTGTGGTCGCAGGAAGTGTACGAGACGTGCGATGGAGCTCTGATGAATGTGGCCAACGCCTGTCGCCGGGCGCTGCTTGTCAACTGCAGCCGATGCCATCGCACGGGTGCTTCACTGCACTGCTTCCGAATCCGCTGCCCCGCTTCCTTCCACTTTGCTTGCGCCAGCCTCGAAGGATGTTCCTTCTACAAGGACAAGGTGGGTGCGTGTTTTGTAGCGCGAGCCTGTCCCGCTACGATTTTCGGAGAAGCGGTGAACCATGCATTAGCCTATTACGTTGCGGTTTGTGAAGAGTAGTAAAGTCCAGTCTTATCCTGTGCGTTCTTCTCTTTTTGAACTGTGCATGAGCCTATCCCGCTGTGGTTTGTGAAGAGCAGTGAATGGCAACGTTTACATTCTTGCTATCACCTCTGGCATCCACTGACCAATGTTGTCCAGTGATGACTCAACATTTGTTTGTGTTCACTTACTATAAAATACTAGCTAGTATAGCTCTGTGTTGGCTAAATGGCGGTGGTCTTTGCTTTAATGTCGTCTATACATTGTTTCTTTTGTTGTGACGCGACGCTCGGCAGAGCTGCGCAAGAGAACAACACGCGTCCCAAACAACAACTGACTTTTATTATCACCCTTCCTCTCGAAAATAACTTTCTCGTGCGGGCGCATGCGCTCTCTGCACCGCACACAGAAGCACCGCTTTGCGTCGCCACAGTACTCCCCCCCCAGTGAGTGCGCGCACAACGGTCGCACTCGGACGTCCCCCTGCGGTTCATAAGTTCATGCGCACCGGGGGTCTCGTACACCGTCCACTCCGCGTAAACCGTTTGAGGACTTGTTGGGGCTGCGCTACGTGGTCTGCCGGGGGTGCCTGCGAAGATGGAGCTCGAGGTGGTGCAGGTGCTTCGCTGTCGGAGTCCACGTGTGCTGATTTTACGTGGTCTAGAGAAACCACGTCGTGACGACCACCTCTGTCAATTGTAATGTGCTTGTCTGCCCATCGCAGCACCTTGAAAGGCCCGTCGTACGGGGGCCGGAGTGGAGGCTGTACGGCGTCGTGCCTCACAAACACGTGAGAGCAGGAGGAGAGTTCCCGGTCCACGTAGACTGGCCGGGCTGCGGGCGGACGCGGAGGAACAGCGCGTAGCTTGCTCATGATGTCTCGCAGTCGCACGGCGTAGTCCGCGTTCGCGTACACGTTTTCGTCCTTACTGGTAGTGAAAAACTCCCCTGGGAGGCGAAGCGTTGTTCCGTACACCAGTTCAGCGGAGCAGCATCCAATATCTGCTTTCAGAGCCGTCCTAACGCCCAACAGAACAAACTGCAGTGCCTCTACCCAACTGTGACTCGCAGTAGTCGTCAGGCTCACCTTCAGATGGCGATGGAACCTTTCCACTATACCGTTGCTTATTGGATGGTAGGCAGTTGTTCTTATGCGGTGAGTACCCAAGAGCCGGGTGACGCTTGCGAACAGGGCGGACTCAAACTGTGTTCCGCGATCTGTAGTCACGGTTGCCGGCACTCCAAAGCGGGCCACCCAGTGGAAGACAAATGCGCGGGCGACGGTATTAGCAGTCATGTCTGGAATGGGCACGGCCTCCGGCCATCGCGTGAAGCGATCGATGCAGGTTAGCAAGTAGCTTTGCCCCTGGCACAACGGCAGTGGTCCCACAATGTCAACATGCACATGGGCAAATCGACAGTCCGGCAGAGGGAAGGATCCCAAGGGGGTCACAGTATGTCGCTGAACTTTGGAGCGCTGGCATGCGATGCACTCTTGTGTCTAGTATCGGACATCCCGGTTTATTCCTGGCCACACGAACCTCGCTGTGCATAGCCGTTGCGTGGCTCGAATCCCTGGATGCGCCAGGCTGTGCAGCAAGTCAAAAATGTTGCGACAGAGGTTCGAGGGGACGAACGGTCGGGCCTTGCCTGTAGACATGTCGCAGCATACGGATCCTGTGGGTTCTGCCAACCATTGCAGCTTCAAGGCGCTGGTTGAAGACGTCAGTAGACGCTTCAATTCTCCATCACTGCGTTGAGCCGTCGTAAGTGTGGTGAAGTCCACGCCGCTCGGCAGGCTGATGGCATTCACTGGACCGCGCGAAAGAGCGTCGGCAGCAGCATTATCCGTGCCACTAACATGGCGTATATCTGTCGTGAATTCTGCGATGTACGCCATTTGGCGGAGCTCCCGTGCCACGTGCGCACCAGAATTGGAGTTCGCGCGTAATGCGTAGGTGAGTGGCTTGTGATCCGTGAGCACAAAAAATTCTTGTTCTTCCACATAATGTCGGAAATGCCGGATAGCCGCGTATATGGCCTGGAGTTCCCTACCGAAGGTGCTGTACCTTCGTTCGGACGGGCTCAGTTTTCTGGAGTAGAAGGAAATTGGTCGCCACACTCCGCTCGCCCTCTGCTGCAACACAGCTCCAATCGCTGCATCGGAGGTGTCCACCATGACGCACTGAGGAACACCCAGCTGCGGGTACGTGAGCATGGTAGCATTTGCGAGAGCTTCCTTTATCATCCGGAATGCTTGTGTGGATTGGTCGTTCCACTGAATGGCAGTTGCCTTAGATCCAGATGCCGCAAGTAGGCTGTGGAGAGGGAAGGATGTTGGCGCATTTCGGGATAAACCTACGGTAGAAATTCACGAGTCCCAGGAACTCTCGAAGCTGGCGGAGGTTTTCAGGCTGTGGAAACTGCCGTACTGCTTCCACCTTGTCCTTCTGGGGCTGTACTCCGGCACTTGAAATGCTGTGGCCCAAAAATGATAGTGTCGGTACCCCAAACACGCACTTTGCCGTATTGATAACGATGCCGTTCTCTGTCAGTCGCTGAAGTACGTAGCGCAGATGCCGCTCGTGCTCTTCAGGAGTGCTGCTAGCAATCAGAAGATCATTGATGTATACCTTGCAAAAGTCGAGGCCACGGACAACGCCATTCATAAACCGTTGAAAAGTTTGGCTGGCGTTGCGTAAGCCGAAAGGCATGTGTAGGAACTCGAACATTCCGAACGGCGTTGTTATTGCGGTCTTGGGGATATTCTCCGGTGCTACGGGTAGATCTATTTTAGAGAAAATGGTAGCACCATGCAGGAAGGAGGTCATGTCATGAATGTGCGGGACTGGGTAACGGTCTGGCACGGTTACCCTTTTCAGCGCTCGATAGTCCCCGCAAGGGCGCCAATCACCGTCTGTTGATTTTGGGACCATGTGAAGAGGTGACGCATATGGGCTGGATGAAGGACGTACTATCCTGAGTTCCATCATGTGGGCAGACGCCTGTCGAGCCAACCGCAGCTGCTCGGGTGACAGGCGCCGTGGTCGCGCATAGACCGGTGGGCCTGTGGTTTCGATGTGATGCAGGACGCCGTGCTTTACTTCTGGAAATGCCTGTGGCTGTCGTGTCAGCTCTGGGAACTCTTGTAGTATTGCGGTGAAGTACGTTTCTCCAGCCGGACTGAGCAAGGCCGGGCTGATGGGGGGGTGCCAACACGGCGTGCCTTGTACCGCTCCCCGAGAAATGGGATCTTGAAGCCGTTTGTTGGGGACGTCGACCAACAGACCGAAGAACTGGAGAAAGTCTGCGCCTAGTATGGCGAATTTGACATCAGCAGCTATGAACACCCAGCTAAACGTGCTGCCGAAACCGAAGTTCAGCGACAGTGAACGATGGCCATATGTTGTTATCACCGTGTTATTGACAGCTTGCAAGGGCGATGTACTAGGTTTCTTTCTTTCAGCTTGTGACACCGGTATAGCGCTCACCTCGGCGCCTGTGTCTACTAAGAAACGTACTCCGTTGTTGCGGTCGGTAATGAAAAAATACTGAGGGACGACTTAGAGGCAACGTAGTAGCACTGGTCGCCCTCAGTGCCTGCCGCGGCTGTTTCCCGAGTGCGCGCACGGTGGGACACATTTACGCGCACTACTTCCGAACCTCCGATGATACCAGCAGATATGCTCATGCTGCTCTTGCGATAGCGGCGTGTTAGGCTCGGTTATCGTTTGCGCCCTCCTGCTAGCGTGCAAAGCTGATACTGTTTCGGCAAGTCGAGCAATCTCCTCACGCATCTCTTGAAGTTCGTTTAGAGGCTGTTGCGCTTGCACGGCAGCCATGGGTGTGGGCGGTGTCATTGCTACCAGTTTGTCAGCAAGTTCGGCGGCTGCGGTTAAATCCTTGTGCTCTGAGGCCGCGATGACCATGCGGACGCCTGAAGGCAGCTTTTGCAAAAAATAAGTTCTCGGAACAATACTCCATCTATCGTGTTTGATGTTCCGCCAAGCAACTGTTGCATGTGCCGCAAAAGCTGACTAGGAGTACGTTCGCCGAGTTCCTTGCCGCGAAGCAATTGCTGCAGTCGTTGTGGTTCGGAGGGCGTAACTCGGCGAATAAGGGTTTCTTTTAGCGTTGCATATGCGTTTTCGACCGGTGGTGCGAGCAACAGATCCCCGATTTCACTGGCTATGGCGGGCGGCAGACTGCTGACTACGTAGTGGTATTTCGTAAGGTCTGCGGTGATTCGTCTGGCTGCGAACTGAGATTCCACTTCTATGAACCAAAGTGCGGGGTCCGCAGTCCAAAAAGGGGGCAGCTTACCGTCGACTGAGAAGACTGTCGGAGGGGCGTCGGTCGTGGGCGTTGAATCCATATTGCGGCTGGTTCGACACTCCGGTCGCTGTGTCTGTATTCCACGTTCGGGTCACCAATGTTGTGACGCGTCGCTCGGCAGAGCTGCGCAAGTGAACAACTCGCGTCCCAAACAACAACTGACTTTTATTATCACCCTTCCTCTCGAAGATAACTTTCTCGTGCGGGCGCATGCGCTCTCTGCACCGCACACAGAAGCACCGCTTTGCGTCGCCACACTTTCATAGCATTGGCTGCATTAAATCTGAATCCAATGAATGCCTTGTCTACAAATTTTATGCACACTTGCAGTCTTTCAGATTTATGTGGGGTATGTCATGAGAGTGGGAAATGAGATGCACTCCTAATAAGAGTGTCAACGATCGAAAACTGTGTCATCATGTGTCTGAATACAATAGACTCTCTTTAAACGGAAACTGAATGGGCTAGGAAAACGTGTTTCGTTTCATAGCATTCCGTTTTCTGACAGATCAACAAGGGCGGAGAATTCATGTATGAAACCAATCGTGCTGGAAGTAGTTGCTCCGTTTAAGCAGCAGTTCCGTTTAATAGATTTCCGTTTACGGAGAGTATTGTGCATTCGCTCTCACAGGCACATATTGAATAGCTCTGCCTGAATTTTTTCTGCCTTTTGGCAGCGATATCTCGCCTTCTGAAATGACAGTCTCGCGTGACATTCCTGATATGTAGGGTGGCAGCCTACATGTGAATAGAATTATGTTTCATGTTATTCTGTAGAGTTGCAGGGTTTCCATTGGGCTTTGTTTTTCATTGCAGACCATCCTCTGTCCTCAGCACACTCCTCGTGTCCCGAATATTGAGAACGTTCTCGAATCAGTGGCTGTTTTCCGTAGGGTGTACATAAGCCGTGACGAGCACAAGCAAGTTGCGAGGTGAGCGCTCATACTTAAAAATGAAAACTTTGTTTATGTGCATTTCTGTTTAGCCCTTGTTAAAATTGGGCCATTTCAGAGCCCATTCACTTGTGCTTTTCCAGCCTTTACTTTTCCCCCTTTACATCTGTGTACTACTGTCAAGCGGCAATATAACGATGCATAACATTAGCGTTGTTCTCACTTTGCATTGTTCTGTTTGCTTGTTGTTACATTGAAAACTCTATAACTTTGTTTAAATAACAATCTGTCATGTTTCTTTCCATGAAGACACGAAATAAGCCTGGTGTTTGGGATTGTTTGTGGATTATCATAGTGTAGCGCAAAGACACAAGGAAGCAGAGACATGTATTAATGTGGCACCTTTGTCTGTCTTTGTTCTTGTGCGGCTGCTGACCCACAGGTCGCGGGATCGAATCCCGGCTGCGGCGGCTGCATTTCCGGTGGAGGCGAAAATGTTGTAGGCCCGTGTGCTCAGATTTGGGTGCACGTTAAAAGAACCCCAGGTAGTCGAAATTTCCGGAGCCTTCCACTACGGCATCTCTCATAATTATATAGTGGTTTTGGGATGTTAAACCCCACAAATCAATCATGTCTTTGTTCTTGTGCACAGTCGAACCCCGCTACAACGGAACTAACGGGGCATACAAAAAATGTCGTTGTAATAAAATCTAAAAAAGATATAGCTGACCTGAGCTAGCAAACCAAAATAAATTTTATTCCTAAAATTCAAAAAGTGTCCGCTGCATTCCTTTTTTTTTCTTTGCAGTGTCGCGACGCGATTGTCACCTATGCATATCGATGCCATGGTCAAAAGCATGCTAAAACAACGGTGACAACGGTTTTCATGAACGAACGTATTAGTTGAACCGACGCACTCACATCAGCAGCTGTCAGCCATCAATGTGTATTGGACAATGTTGAGGTGGAGGCGTGGTATCGTGGAGCTGTGACTTATGCCTTACTCTATGCTATTTTTATCATTCGCCACTCACGGCTGATCGATTTTGGTGACAACACAGATGAACCCTTGCTCTGATTAGTGACCACAGTGGGCAAGCGCATAAATAACCAAAAGCATTTGCACCAGAAAAGGCATCATTCCGCCATTGCACCCAGTAGCTGCGTGAAGAAAACTATGAACTGAGCGACTGAACTTCAGCTTCAGGTTGTCTGCGGCTCAGAATCAAGCCAGTAGCAAAAGCAGGGCAGTCGCATTGCCATTGCTATCGAGCAATGGCAGCCCCCATGCTTAGTAAATAGCGGCGGTTTCTGGTGATTCTAACGTGTGTTTTAAACGTCGTCGTATTTTCATCTTCTGAAAATGCAGCAAAATGTTTAAGATTTTGTTTACTGCATGGCATTAAATATCTGAGCCTGGAATAGCATCGTCCAATTTCATTGAAATGGAAAAGCAGAAGAAAAAGTGTTCATTGTGGCGAGAATATTTATGCATTGACTCCTATGGGCTCGCGATGGGGAACTCAAAATGTTTTGTAGTAGCAGTGTCGTTGTAGCAGGGTTTGACTGTCACGCACGTGCGCATGCTTGCATTCATTTGTGTATGTTAGTAGCTTCTATATTGTATATCTTCATGTCTTTGTAGTTTTGTCTTTGTGCTACACTGCGACAATTATGAGGACTTTTTTTTTTTTATGTGTGATGATTTGCTGCCACTATGTGACATGGTGGCCAAGGGTGTTTGAAGTTGCCTCATGGCGCCTTTTTTTGTCTTAGCCTCCACCATTGTTGTGTATTGTGTCCTATTGAAGGGCCTTGTTTTGTTGACCAACACTGGCTCGAGGTCGTATTGTTTTGCATGCTTTGTGAAACATGTAGCGACGACGATGAGCTAGAGTCGCTACTTGGTATTTTAACCATTTGTGCATTCGTTGCATCATAGCATGTTTCACAAGGGGGAGCAGAATCTCCTGCGAGTGGGCAGCCTAATTTTCCTGAGCATCGGACAGCTATTGCCTCACCAGTTGCAGAACTTCCACACACAGAACTGCATATACCCCGTAAGTGAAGCTTGCTTCTCACACAATGTTGCCAACTTTTTATATGTACATAGCTTATTTGATCACTTTTACTTGAGTATAATTCTAATTTAGTGAATTCAGCATTGTTTTTGTAATGAGACTAAGCAGTACCACTTTGGTGTGGCTGCATGGCAAGTGAAGTGCAGGAAAGCCCATGCCAGTTGTTGTTTGGCCACCATCTTTGTTGTGTTTGGGCTGACATCTTTAGTATACCTTCAGACTGCTGTTTACATAAGTACAATGTAGCAATCTTAATGTAAGTGCTCAGTGTCGGTCCCTGTGATGTACAACAGTGTAGCATTTTTATTTCTTTTATAATTTCGAATGTTGTAGTGTAATTGGTGCTTGCCACTTGCACTACCCACTTGAACAAACTCTGAATTTGAGGTCTACAAATGAATCGCCAGCGCTCTACAGTCTTTGTAAACTCTTTCAAAAGCGTGCATCGGGTTCTAGTTTTGAATTGGCTAGGAGGACCTGTAACTTTCAGTACAGCGATTTCACATAAAGCTGGATACCAATGCTTCAGTGTTTCCGTCTGTTTGAACGAGTACATTTATTTTTTCTCTTCGTACTCCTGGCCCGTTTTTACGTTTCTTTCTGCCGCTTTTGTAAGAATAGCATTGTTACAGTGTTAAAAGAGCCACGGCTTTACTGTCGTGCCTTTTTCTCCCGCTAGGTGGGGTACAAGGTGGTGCGCATTTATTGGAGCATGCACAAGCTGGGTGCACGGAGCCGCTACACATGCAGCATTCATGATGTAGATGGCCAGCCACAGTTCCAGATACGGGTTTCGTACAAAGGCCAGGAGAAAGTTCTCACTCATCGCACACCCAAGGGTATGTATGCTGCTTATGTCAGTTGTTTTGCAGTGTGTGAACAAAAACAAAAGCAACATCATGCAAATCCATCGACTATTTCTCAGACTGTCTCGATTATGCTTATTGCACTGAAACTATGTCGAATCACGTCCGAAATTTCATGCGCTGAAAGACTGCAATCATTCGAGTTCACGGGTGTGCACCTGATTTCAAGGCACCGCAATCGAATCGCGAACCACCTTTCAAGTGCTACGCGTGCCACCCTAGCTGTTGCTAACGGTATGTGCCCCTTCAAGTGCAGCCACAGCAAATAATTTCGTTGATTCTGTACAAAACCGCAACTTGGGTAGCACGGGACCGCTACCGAAAGGCAGCCAATGCTGATTAGGCCTAGCCTGCCATTCGATATGCCGACGCAGAAATTTTGTCGAAGACATGAATATCACTCATAGAAAAAATTGCATTCAGGTACTGAACCAAGAACGGCGTACATGATACAAATTTGCATTCGCGACCGAAAGATCATCGACGAAAACCCACCAAGCTTATGTAAGACCACGCACTGGAAGCAAAGCCGAAAGCTTGCAAGAACGCCGGGAAAGCGTTCAAGTTTACGGAAGCTAACCCGATATCTGTAGCAAGCTCGATAACGACAATGCTTTTCCTGACGGGAAACTTTTACGGACGGGGCAAGCCCTATACCTGCCGTGTTAAGCGAAGTTTATGTACCTTTTTCTTTATAACAATAAGAGCTACAGTTATTACTTTACTATCATTGTGATCATAAGCCATTCCCCTTCTTACTGAAGCAGAGTTAGCTCTGAAAATTGTAATGGTCATTTTTTGTAAATTTTTTACTTCAGGTACCTACTTATCACTCGTAAATAGCTACTAGATGTCGTGTTGCAGAAGAGCACTTCCTCACACAACAATGATTCTGCTTTAGTATATCCCCTATTACATTATCTAAATACTGGCCAAAATCTATGATTCTACATACTGTGGTTGCTGAGCTGTAAAAAGGAACATAGATACAAAAAGCATGTTTTGAGATAATTGCATTTAAAGTTAAAAATCTGCATTATTTAAAAGTACAACGAGATAACAGCCAAATTTACGGACCCGTTCAATGGGTACTAGCCAGATACTCATCACTATCATTTTTTTTTAGTTGAAATGCCTTGCCCGGTTAGCCTCATTTGCCACCTGCTATGCAGTCATGTTAGCCCAGTACTGTCGACGCAGTTGAAGGTTGTTTGGTCCTGCACTGTGTTCTAGCGAAATTCCAAAATGTTTCAGTACATTCACACAGGCTATATTGCCATCATTAAAAGTGAACACAGCATCAAAAGTGGATATTTACAGTGTATGATGGCAGAGGAAAACGTTTTTTTAGCAGGGTTCATAGCGGTTCCTGAAATCCTTGAATTTAGAAATAGCATTTTCAAAGCCTTGAGTACCCTTTTAAGTTTGTTTGAGGTCTTCAAAAATCTTTGAATTTCGTCAATCGAAGTTGCTTAAGCCATAATTTAGTGGATTTTTTTTTTTTCGCTTGCCTGGCAAGTATGTGCTCTCAAGCCAACAAACCATCCAATCCAGTCCGTTTCTTTTGCCATATTGCAGTGTTATAGTTCAGTGTACTTTTCTAGTACATTGTAGTTGTGATAGCATTTGTGTGGTTACAGCAGCAACGGAGCTAAGCCTGGCTTTTTTGTGGAGCCTGGCCAAGTGTACATAGATTTCCCAACAGAAAGCTTGATGCCTCTGCTTTCTTTCATTTTAGCAGTTCTGGGCCCATTCTTTTTTAAATGTGACAAATGCACTCCAGCTTGCAAACTGTAACTACTCCGTATGGCTATGCTGCGTGAACTGCAAGGAATCCCTTTCTGTGTAGGAATGGGGGCATGGCAGGCCGCCGCACAAATTTCGAAATGTCATGTGAGGAATAAGAGGGAGTGCCGGTAGGCTGGGTGTGAATCTCTGAGGCTGTGCGTGGTTGACGGTGGAGGAACAAGGTGGCGTGCGCGAGCGTCACGTGAACAGTGAAGGGGTCTCTGAGGCTGTGCGTGGTTGACAGTGGAGGAACGAGGTGGCGTGCGCGATTGTCACGTGAACAGTGAGGGGGCGCACGGAAAGAGGCAGAGGGGGACGGGGCGGTCGAAGTCGGGACGGGGGCGGTCGGAGTATGGCACGAGAAATAAATGGTTGTGTGAGCGTGGTTGCCTGTCGTGAAGTGTATCGTCGTGCGTGATAAGTGGGGGCTCGTCCGGGATCGACATGGCAACCGGAATGGACAGCGTGAATGTGCCGGAAGAGCTGCTGCAGCACTTGCTGGGACAAACAAACGGATCCGCCATACAGCGCGAGCAAATCGCGGCTGCCGTCAGACAAAGGCTTATGACGGCCGAGCCCATGCCTGCAGGCGCCATGACAGCAGCGGCGGCGGCGGCGATCCAGCCGGCGATTGACTGCGCTCCCCGGGCCTCGGGAAGTCAGCCCCCGCGGTTCGCTGGATTCGGCGATGCGCAGTCACCCGAAGAATTCCTGGACCGCCTCGAGACCTTTTGCTTGGTGACTGGTGTCGCCGCCGACAAGAGGCTCACGCATATCGTGCCCGCTGCGCTGGAGGGGAGCGCGAAGTTGTGGCTGCGCTTCGTCAAATCATTTGCATCCTGGGATGACTTCAAGGCGGCGTTCGTTGCGGAATTTTCGTCTATTGATGCGAAGCGGCGCCTGAGGCAGGAGTTGGAGCTCCGCACTCAGCACCCCGAAGAAAATTTAAAAGAATTTATCTACACGATCGCGGAATTCTATGACAGGATCGGCGGCGAAGTGTCGGACACAGAAAAAGTCGACCGTGTGTTGCGGCAGATGCACCCGCAGCTCCAGGATTTGGTGGAGGGCAAGCAGTTTGCAACTCTCGCGGAGCTGGCAAGGGCCGCTGACGGCCTCATGGAGCGGTATTGGAGGCGATTCCAGTACAAACCACCGCCACCCCCAACCGATCAAGTTGCGAGGGACCTTGCCTTCCGGCCTGCTGGGAATACGGCTGGCCTCAGTGGCCTGTCAGGAGCGCAGCCCGGAGTAATGGCGGCGGCTGCGGCGCCGTTCCAGCCTCCGTCGGCAGCATCATACTGGCCGTTGCACCCCGCTGCGATACAGCCGTCCTACTACCGGGACCAGCTGCACAGATCACCTGCTCCACATGTTCCCACGCCACCACAGCCGCAGCGATACCAACTGCTCGACGGCGGGGCAATTACGTGCCACCGCTGCGGAGGCATAGGCCACATGGGTCGCGAGTGCCCTTCGGGTCGGCGTAACGGTCCGCCCCGCTGCTATCAGTGCAACAGAATCGGGCATATCCGCTCCCAGTGCCCGGGAAACGGGAGACGGTAGGTGCTACTCCGGCGAGCACCTACGAGACAGCGCTGCGGATAGCGGCTGTGGCCGGCAACAGGGAGCCTCTCCTGGAGGTGCGGATTGGGCGGACCACATTCCTGGCCCTGCTAGATACAGGGTCCAGTGTGAGTTTGCTTGGTACGCCAGCGGCAAGGGTAGCGGAGGCGACGGGCGCCAAACACCGGGTACAAGAAAGAGCTCTTCGACTGGCCACAGGTTGGTCACAGTCAAGCACATCCTTAAAGTGCAAGATACATTGGGCCTCAAGCAACCGCATCCAACGCTTCCTGTGTGTGCCAGATTTGTGTCGGGACATTGTGCTTGGCAGAGACTTTTTGACTGCAACAGGCATGTCCCTACATGTGGCGTTGTCGGGGTGGACTATTGGAACTGATCCGCAGTGCATTGTGCCATTTGCTAAGCGCGACAAGGATATAACCGCCGCGCTCGCGATAGAAAATAGTGAATCTTATTGCTTGCAGGGCCTATTTGAGGAAGTGCTTCTGGTCCCGGGCATTGGGCACACTATTCCAGCTGAAGGCATACCAACCATGAATAAGGTGCTCGATGACTTCTCTCATTTGTTCACTACCATTCCTGGATGTACCGCCCTCGCTCAGCACTGCATTGACACTGGAGATAGTGCACCTGTGAGATGCAAGCTGCGCCCAGTAAATGCAAAAAAGCAGAAGATCATTGAAGACTGCGTAAATGACCTTTTGGAGCAGCGCCTTATAAGACATAGCACCAGCCCTTGGACTAGTGCCCCAGTGCTTGTTGCCAAGAAATCTGGTGGCTACCGGCTTGCTGTGGACTATCGGCCGTTAAATGCACGCACCCGCATACCTGCCTACCCAATGCCACGAACGGACTGGCTGCTAGCACAATTGGGTCGTGCAAGGTGGTTTTCGAGCTTCGACCTTTCCCAGGGTTTCTTTCAGATCCCTGTGTCTGAGGCCGACATAGAAAAAACAGCCTTCATCTGCCACCAGGGCACATATGAGTTCACGAGAATGCCCTTCGGGGTGGCAGGTGGCCCGGCAACTTTTCAAACCCTGATGGACCGGTTGTTGCACGGCATCAATCACAGCTTCGCCATGGCTTTTCTGGATGATGTTCTCGTCTACTCTGAAGATCTGGAGAGTCATGTTGAGCATGTTAGGGAAGTGTTGCAGCGCATTGGCAATGCTGGCCTTACGATTAACCCTGATAAAATGCAAGTCTGCCGTCAGTCCCTTAAGTTCTTGGGCCACGTCATCTCCCCTGGGCAGTGCAGACCAGATGAAGAGAAAGTGCGGGCGGTGCTGGATTATCCGCGACCTAGCACGATTAAACAGTTGCAGGCTTTCCTGGGACTTGCTGGTTATTACCGCAGCTTCATACCGCATTTCTCACTGACGGCACATCCACTCACTGTCCTTCTGAAGAAAAGCGAGCCATGGCGGTGGGATGAGCGTCAAGAGGAAGCCTTCACTGCGCTCAAGCAGTCCTTGGCTCATGATGCAGTTATGAGCCTTCCAGATCTCAATCGACCCTTCGTGGTTGAAACGGATGCAAGCGGCATTGGCATTGCAGCTGTCCTACTGCAGGCTGGCCCCGACGGACTGCAGCCCATTTCCTTCATCAGCAGGGTTCTCACAGAAGCCGAAGGCCACTATACTGTCCAGGAGTGGGAATGCCTTGCAGTGGTGTGGGCTGTGGACAAATTCAGGGCGTATCTCGAGTTTACAAACTTTGAGATACACTGCGACCACTCTTCCCTGTCGTGGATGTTCAGCACCGACCAAGCTTCGCCCAGGGTCAAACGCTGGGTCCTCCGGTTGCAGGGTTTCAACTGCCGAATCAGGCACAGACGGGGGCTGGCAAATATACCTGCAGATGCCCTGAGTAGAGCCCCCCTTCAATGTGAGGACCGTCCCAGCGACAGCTTGCACGAGAAACTGCTTCCTATTGCTGCACAAGAACCTGAAGGGAAAATTACATTTGAGCAAGTGGCAGTTGCCTTGGAAGATGATATGACTGCCTTAAGTGACACCGCGCAACTCGTACAAGAGCAGGCTCGTGACAGTCGTCTGTCAAAACTGAAAACTGTGGTCCAGGGGGTTATGCTTCCAAATTCAGACCCTGATCATCGCCTTCTCCATGATCTGGCGGAAACAACAGAACTAGAGCCAAGTGGCCTGCTTGTTCAGCAAAGAGGCAACAAGAAGGTACCATGGCTGCCCTCTCACCTCCGGCACCTGGCATTGAAAATGGCGCATGACCATCCCACTGCGGCCCACGCTGGATTTTTCAAAACCTTGAGACGTGTAGCAGCACGATTCGTCTGGCTGGGCATGCGGGCGGACATATCAAGGTATGTGCAGGGCTGTGCTATATGTCAGCGCACAAAACCCAGGCGCAAAAAGCCTGAAGGCCTGATGAGCAGTCAGTGGGCAACAGCACCGATGGAGGAGCTTAGCGTTGACATTATTGGACCCTTGCCGCCTACACCTCGTGGCCACAAATACTTGCTCGTAGTCATTGACAAGTTTACTAAATTCCCAGAGCTATTCCCTCTACGAGCAGCCACCAGTGCAAAAGTACTTGAGTGCATGCTTCAGGTCTTCTGCCGCCATGGGACACCAGTGGCAATCACCAGTGACAATGGGAAGCCCTTTGTCAGCACATTATGGCGCAACCTCCTGAAACACTGGGGAATCAGAGATCGGCATACTGTGCCTTACCGGCCGGCTGGACAGATGGTGGAGCGTCATAATGGCACAATTAAGCAATGTCTACGAGCCTACTGCACTAACCACAAAGACTGGGACCGTCATATACCCGAGATCAGCCTTGCCATGCGTACTGCAGAGAGCGTAGTCACCGGATATACTCCGGCATTGCTTTGCTATGGTCGAGAGTTGCGCACTCCGTGGGAACCTGCAGGGGACAAGGAGGACACGGAACCTCCAGAGGCAGCGCACCATGCCCTTGTTGCAGAACTCCAGCAGTGCCTTGGAGAAGCCCTGAAGTACACCAAGAAGCATCAAGCAGCTGCCTGGCAGACCCAGAGGTCAACTTATGACCGTCATCGGCAGTCAACAACCATCAGAGAGGGTGACCTCGTGCTCTTGGACACTCATACCTTGAGTAATGCAGCCAAAGGTGTTTCGGCCAAGTTGGCACCACGGCGAGGTGGACCTTATCGTGTGGTCAGGCAGGTTGGTGAAAATGACTTCATCCTGGGTGACCCAGTTACGAGGCGTCGTCGAACCATTGCCCATGCTGATCAGTTGGTACTGTACCATGAACCACTGCTTCTCCCTTCCGCCCCGAATTCACGATTCGAGGGGGGGGAGAGTTGTGAGGAATAAGAGGGAGTGCCGGTAGGCTGGGTGTGAATCTCTGAGGCTGTGCGTGGTTGACGGTGGAGGAACAAGGTGGCGTGCGCGAGCGTCACGTGAACAGTGAAGGGGTCTCTGAGGCTGTGCGTGGTTGACAGTGGAGGAACGAGGTGGCGTGCGCGATTGTCACGTGAACAGTGAGGGGGCGCACGGAAAGAGGCAGAGGGGGACGGGGCGGTCGAAGTCGGGACGGGGGCGGTCGGAGTATGGCACGAGAAATAAATGGTTGTGTGAGCGTGGTTGCCTGTCGTGAAGTGTATCGTCGTGCGTGATAGTCATTTTTACAGAAAAGAAATCATACGAAAACAAACTACTGATTCTGGTTCAGAAAAGGCTTCAGATATCTTTTCAGATGCACATTCGCTACCGTGTTTGTCACAATTTTCCGGCAACCGCATTATAAATGGGCTTTCACCTTTTCACCTTGGGGGGACTGCACAATGAGCGGTATGCGTATATATGGGATTCTAAGGGATTGTAAATGAGAGTCGAAAAAGACCGCATTGTAACCGGTCCGGCACTATAAGCGGTTATGTTATAAGTGGTCTGCACTGTACTATAAATCATGTATGTCTTACGACACACACTTCGAGGTATTGTGGCCTCTGCACTTCAAGTGACAAGTGCGACCACCCGCAGACTTCGTTATATGGCTGACTGCAACGACCTGTGCGCAGGTGTGTGGCAGAAAGTTCTCCAGCCAATCGAGAGCTTCCGCAGGGAGACACAGGCCATCAAGGTCTTCTCCAACTTCATCACTGGAGAAGACCTCTTTGGGCTGACAGAAGCCGCGATTGTGAGGATTACTGAATCGGTAAGTTAGCACAGCACCCAAGGCTAAACTTTCTTGTAGATTCTCGTGCTTTTGCTCTTCTCTGTTGTTCATTGTTTGCTTTATTAAACAATTACAAACACCCACTCATGTTTATACTAACGTGCACTTGAAATCCCTAACACTGGCATTTGTGAGACAGCACTCACTCCTGTTCATGCTCGTGTTCCTGCTTCCTTTTTTCATCAGCTTCCAGGTGTGGAGACCCTGAGTGACTACAACTTCCGGTTTGGGCGATCACCGCTGCTGGAGCTTCCGCTGGCCATCAACCCGACCGGTTGTGCACGGTCGGAACCAAAGCTGCGCACCCATTTCAAGAGGTCAGTGCAGGGGTTTTGGTAGCAACGGTTCAAGAAGGTATAATTTGGCAATTTATAGGGGTGTTGATGTGAAATGTTAAGTTAGGTTTAGACTGATGAAATTGATTTTATAGTACTCTATTATCGTAACTTTACCATCACAGCTTTTGATTATATGAAGGGAGAATAAAAGCCTAATTGTGAAATTTTTATTGTTGAATTTTGCTCCAGTATCCCAGCATCTGAATGTCAGCATGGCATAAGACACCCTACACATTGTGGATTGTATGCGCTAGTAAAAAACCATACGAGCTCTGGAAATAAGCATGGCTGAAGCAGAGATGAAAAAGAGGGAGAGCCGTCTTCATCACACAAAGGGCACATGCAGTAACAGCTCTTCACGTGCAAAGTCTGACGTCAATGGCTCTTAAAGCAGAGAGGAAAGCGCCGCCTGTCTTTCGTTGGGCAAGGATTATGAAGGGGCGCTGCTAGAAGGTGGAGGCTGTGTTACTTGAGCAGTACTTGGCGTTTCCTGAAGTTATGCGAGATGGGATTCAGAAGAGTTAGCTGCTAGCCTTAATTACATCGTGTGGCAAAAACCAACTGCTTTATTCCATGGCCCACGCATGCCTCCTCGAGCCACTGTCGTTTGTTGTCCAGCACGTGACAGGGCCCCCCATCATATAGATGGAGTCTCGGGAAAAGTAGGTCCATTTAGCAGTCCTGGTTGAGATAGCGTAATGGCGAATGGGCTCTCAATCCTCTTTGGGAGGTAGGGGCTGCGAGTAGCGCAGAGGGCAGACAGACATCCTGCGGGAACAGTGTGAACTGGAGAACACGAGACGTGGAGATGTAACCGTCGCTTGCACCTCGCCGTGAACTCGGGTGTCATGCGGCATGAGATAGCTTATTTGCGCTCGCAGAGCCAGTGACGTCGCTGCGATCTGAAGCAATGGGTTGCAAGAAGAAAAGGACATGGCACTCATATTTGGGTTCCAGTGGCACGCCACTTGCCAGTCAAGCACGAACCACTGGGCCCGAGATGTGGGGAAAAATTTGTCTCAGTTGACATTGTTCTCTGATGAACATGAGCGTTGAAACTCTGCAGCATTGCCGCAATGACGGGAAAGCAGAGTGGGAGCGCTGCAGGCGTGCCACAGGAGTCATCAACCGTTGGTTTGATCGCACACGCTGTCGGCGTCGAGAGCACTCGAGTGGCTCGGCAGTGCCTGAAGACATAGCTGTTTGCTCTCTTGACAGAGAGGGATCAGTAGCTCTGGCGAGTTCTTGAATGAACGCTGACGTTGACACATCAGCTGATGATGTCAGTGCTACTTCACCGAGTAGCTCTGGCAGACGAATGCTGGCGACGGCGATGGCAGGTGGGGCAGGCAAAGCAATTTGCAAGAGGCAACACTCATTCCTTGCATGTTACGTGCACAGTGTCGTCTTGAGTGCGTCATCGAAAACCATGTCGTGCAATTGCAATGGCTGCGTGGTCACCTGTGAACTGGCTGATGCTGCAGCACCTGTACCTGGTAGAATCGTACAATTTGAGTTGCCTTGTTTGGGTAGCTTGGTAGTGACGGCCCGAGGTTCTAAGCTAAGGTTCAGACCGGCAGGGAGCAGTTGACGTGGCACTCCCAGTTCCAGTAGGGCTAGCACCAAACGTCGAAGTCGGTTGTATGCCTGCGGTCCAGGAGGAGGCACAACGCATCTCGGAGCAGGGAGCAAGCATGGCTACTGTGATGGCATACCTGTCCTGCTGTGAGACGATATTATGCAGGTTGACAGCAGCCTTCATCTTGATAAGCCAGATGGCTGGGCTTCTTAGCCAAAATTCGGGACATTCTGGTGGTAACAGGATGCAGGGTGCCGTGGTCGTCGTATCTGGTCGTCGCGCCATGGTGATAGGCGGTTCAGAGGTTAGTTGGCTTGGTGGGAGTGTCCGGTGGAGACTTCTGGAAAGTTATTTCATGGTCCATCATGGCTGTCCCATTCATTGCTCTGGCCTTAAGGGGGGAGGCTACCCTGGAGACCGAACTTTTTTATTTTTTAGGATATCTGGATGAAACTTTCAGGGGTTGTTAACTACAATAAAACTAGCACAACTGCTAAGTTTCACGAAGCTGTGTTTCTTAGTTCCAGAGTTATTGAGGTTTAACTGGGTGCTTCACATGGGTGCCTGAGGAAGAGTCGTGAGAAATCCCAGGACATAGTAGAAAGCTGAAATTCATTGTGGTCATTCCTTGATAGCTATCCCAGGGCGCTACAAAGCCGTTTTTTTAAATTCCCCCCCCCCCCCCCCCCAAAATTTTCACGCAACTTTGAATTTGATGTAACCAGTAATGACCAGATTCATCAAAAATTAATTGTTTATTATAAATTAACAGCACCAATTTTCAAAAAAAGGAGCTTGTTACGCCCTTGCAAGGTCATTCAGGAACAGAATAAAAAAAAACGACACACAAATCTGATGAACGGTTTTCGAGTTCTTGCTTTCCTCAGCACCACAACTAGCAAAAACATCCGTTCTGAGAAAACAGGCCGAGAAAGTTCAAAGCACATGTTTTCTTCAAAAAGCTCCAGCACAGTAGCTAGAAGTGTCCTGGCGCACTCTTTTCTTCTTTTGCCTGGCCTCCATCTTCTCTTGGCGTCTTTTAAAATTCTTTTTTAGGCGTAAAGCGTCTTTTTCACAAGCTCGCTGGGTGGCCAGATGACCTGGTTGAAGTCCAATGGAGTCCGATATCACTTGGGTTGCTTTGCAGCAGCCGGCATTGTAGCGCAGCACTGCTTCATGCAGTGCTGTTTCTGCCGCGATCAAGGATGAGTGTTGTTCCTTCGGCATCAGAGACCACAGAATGGAGTGGAATGATTCTGATGCATTTTAAGTCTTCGCTCCCAGGCAGCGCTGAAGAAGCGACTTTTGTGACAGTCTTTCGTAGATGGGCAGCATAGCTGCAGCGACATAGTCCGGTAGGCTGTGTTTATGTTTTGGCTGTGGCTCACGCTTTGCCTCTGCAGCTCTATGGCGGCACCACGATTGAGCCCCCTCTGGGCAAAGTTCATGGTGAGGGTCCTGGTCTATCGATGTGACGTGGTGATATGTTGCCATCACTGCACGCTGCATGGCTGTTAGGTCAGTTGAATTGTTTCTCAGGGCCCAACCATAATATTCTGTCAGCTTTTCAATGAGGGCTTTAGTCAGCTTCCCCTTCCCACTCAGTGGCTTATCACTTTTCTGCACAATGTTTCGAAGAGCACTTCCAATCCTTTTCTGAACATGGTTCAGACATTCTTCTTTTACAATTGGCACTAGCCCGTACACATTCTCTTCTGTGAGGGCAGCGAAGGTACGGCTGTCTCCGTCGGACACAAGAGTGGTGTACCGCAGGCCATGCTTGGATACAGACCGCCCAAAGAGAGTCAAGCCTGCCTCCACTTCCATGCTTCCCGATTTTGCGTCTGTGTTTTTCTGGCAAATGTGGTGCTTCTGCCAGCTTTCGTATGCTGCATCTCCAGGTTTGGGCCCTGTTTGGCATCCAAGGCAGTGGTTTGAAAGAACTACAGCATCCAAGATGAGACCTGTAAAGAAGTCAATTACCGATCCCACTCCGATGTGTGATGTGTGACCCCGCTTATGCCATGTGCCATCGTACACTACGGTGATGTCCTTGCAGAAGCTGGGGTTCATTTCTTTATATATTTTGATCACTGCTGTGGCAGAGTCAGCATAAAACTTCTCCAAAGCGGTGGCCTCCGGCTTCCTGAACGTCTCTTTCAAGTGCTTTTGAAACGTCTTGTGGTGAAGACCTCTGTAAGAGACGTTCATGGCAGCCCAAAAGTCATTAAGAGCTGTTTGCCCCTTGCCTATTTGCTTTATAGCCATTATGGCGCGGACATTTACATCGAAGGCCTGCATGTCCTTTTTGCGGGGTGATGTCCATAATTTATCGACGGTGCCACAAGAGGCGCACACGACTTCAAGTTTTGTTGCAAGTTCAAGCTTGGTGCTCTCTCGGACAGTCATAGCACCTTTCAAACATTCTTTGCACACTGTGCGGCTGAGCACGACGTTAAAGATGTTCATTTGAACGAGCGAAAAATGTTCGCCCTCACTTGTCACTGCAGGTGCAAGAGCTGGCTGCATCAGTTGAAATTTCTTCTGCGTCGCCGGCGTAGACTCGAGTTCAGCGCGAACGGCGTCACGCCGTTTCGCATTCGCATTGATTTCTTCCTTCGTTAGGAAACGCGTCCGCAGATGAAGCGACGGTCCACTCACGCTCGATGGCGGCACCGATTCAGACGAAGTGCTGGGTCCTGCGATATCAGAAGCACTCGGTGTCACACTGGATGGCATCGATTCGGAGCACATGTCGAGCCCGGCGATCTCGGAAACACTCGGTGCATTTGCGGCTCCAGCCACACTCGATGTGTCAGATTCTCGAATGGCGACAGCCAACAACACAGTTTCGTCGCTGCAAGCGTCTACGCAGTCGGCACCCGCAGCAGAATAGCGGAATTTCGATGATCGTACAAGCCGCATAGCGCGCCTCCGCGCACCGGACTTCCGCACTGACTTCGGCTTCGTTGCCGGCATCGCCCGCAACAACAAAGACGAAAGGCACAGAACTAGTGCAAAAAGAAAAAAAAAACGAGAGAAAATGATAGAAAAGATAGCACAAGGCGAAGAGCGGCTCGTAAGCAGACGTCTGTCAAGGCGGACGGAGCAGAGAGCAACAACGAAGCGAGCGCGCTGGACGCGCCATCGAGAGGAGCGACCGCCCCTGCTGCTGCACAGCAGCCAATGGCGGGCACGCTTTCTCCCGCGAGATATGAATGCGCTGCTCTACCCAATCAGCGCTCCGCATCGCATCGCGGGAAAACGCCAATAGCGTCTCAACTGTGCTGTCGACGCCATTTTGCAAAGCGGCGAACGAGCGAGAAAGAATTCATGGTCAAAACAACACCAAGATGGCGCGGGACGACCGCATGGTCCGGGAATGGCGCGCGCGAAGTTTGGTTTGATTTCGGGATTTGCGCCTGTTTTGGATGCCGCGGCGGCCTCGAAAATAGTATATTTTTTGCACTTTGCGGTTGAATTAGGTGCTGATAATTAGAGAATAGGTAGTTTATGAGACATACAACCCAAAAATGTGGTTTTTCAAAAACCGGCTTTTTCACGATTTTTCGGTTTTCAAGGGCCGCGTCCTCCCTTAACATTTTTTTTTTTTTACAAATGAAGAATTGTAGGACCCAGCAGACTTTGTTTGCACTGCCATGCTGTGTGTCGTGCAGCTGTGAACCTGCTTTTCCTTCCGCAGGCCCCACACGATGCACACGAGCAACACGCTGCGGCTCTCGCTGCAGACCCTCGGTGCTGGAAGTGGCGGTGGCGGCAGCTGCCTGGAGGCCAGCTCCCCTTACACCAAGCACTTTGTGCACTCCAAGTCGTCCCAGTACCGGCGCATGAAGACCGAGTGGCGCAACAATGTGTACCTGGCACGCTCGGGCATCCAGGGCCTGGGCCTGTACGCCGCCCGCGATATCGAATGCCACACCATGATCATCGAGTACATCGGACAGCTCATCCGCAACGAGATTGCCGAGCGCAACGAGGCCATCTATGAGGCACAGGTTTGCACTGCCGCCTCCTCTTTCTGTCTCTCTTTTTCTTTGGTGACTCGATCCTTCGAAAAAGATGGAGTAAAGACAGTATCAGAATTGTAACATAAGATAGACCGTGTAAGCAGTAATTTCTCGTCCCATCATTGAAGGTCTACCAAAACATAGGAAGTCTGCTAGGCAGCATTAGTGTAAAAAAAGCGGAAAGCTTAAGGTGAATTCCAATGGCCGATTGAGAGAGGCTGACTAACTCTGCACTGGAGCACTCCGTTCTGGTGGAGGGCGACCGTAGAACAGGCACTCCCACCAGAGCAGATAAATGGGTGAACGTACAAGTGCGCATCATCTTATGAAAGCGCCCAGTGTTCCTCGCGCAACCGTAAATTGATGCCGCAGTGCACTACTCATTGTTTTCAAACTGCAACTCGCTTTCACAGGCGTTCACAGAGTGAATTGGCGCGCTTGGTTGTTGTGTTGATCACACGGTACGCCACACTCTGTACGCATGCGGAATGCTTGCTACTGCCAGTCAAATGCGCAGCTTGTTGCAGAGTAGAGAAAGCTGCTCCACGAATGGGGTTCAAGTGGTGGAGCTGCTCTAGATCTGCCAGTGAAACATACTTGGAGCACAAAGACTGCTACCAGAAGTGCTCAGCATTTGTGTTCAGAATTCACTATTAACTAAATTGTTGAGTGGCACCTAACCCACTAGTAGATACCACTTCATCTAGGCTTATGCAAAAGTGAGCTTTATCAATGTTGATGCACACTAGCTGTCCCAAGGCTACAATGTGCTAAAGTTCTAGATCTTGCTTGTGACAGTCGTAATACAATGCATGATTCTTGTAGCCACAGAATTGAGTTTTCAGCATGGATTGTAGTCATAATGCAATGATTAATCAGGTATAGTACTATCACAGCTAGGCAAGCAGCAAAAGTTTGTTCATTCCAGAAATTGCATATTTAATTCCCAGTGACGGTATTATCTTATGACCGGTTAACTTCCGTTCAATAGATGTCAGTTTGAGAAATTAGTGATTGCAATGAAAATAAGACAAGTCTTTTTTGCCCAAATAAAGCATAAGGGCTCATAATGAAGGTCACATATATCGAAGGCGTTTTGGATTGAAAGAGATGGTGTCTCTTCGATTGAAGACCTATTGGTACGTTTCACCAATGGCATGTCTTGTCCCTGCCTTTTGCTGCAGAATCGTGGTGTGTACATGTTCCGGCTGGATGAAAATCGTGTGATCGACGCAACCTTGTCTGGTGGCCTGGCACGCTACATAAACCACTCGTGCAGTCCTAACTGTGTGGCTGAGCTTGTGCAGATCGACCGTGAGAACAAAATCCTCATCATCGCCAATCGCCGCATCACACGGGGTGAAGAGGTAGGCAACATTCTGCCACATTTATTTCAAGCATCTTTTTTTTTACCCCTTTATTTAGTTGTTTCTTTTTTCTTCCACTGTAAGTTGTCAAATGTGAAATGATATACTATCGGCAACTGAAACACATTCATTAGTAGTGTACAGTATGGTCTTCTATTAAAGGTGTGGTGAGTAAGGGGGTTTTCTCAATGAGCCCAGGTCATCGGACGCACTCAAGACAATCTGATAACACGAAGACGTTCTTTATATCGGACGAGGACAGAAACACATATAATGGAATCTCACAATGATACAGTCGACTCCTCATGAGGATGAGTAAGAGAAAACAAAAAGGAGTGAGGAGTGATTTGTTTGGCAAGCTTGTGTTGTTTTTTCACAAGGTACGCACCCATGCCTGACAAACTAGCTAGAAATTCTCAGCAAGCCTCATGCTCAAAATAGCAATGCAAAAGTTCAACAGCCTCTTAAAGGGCCACTCACCAGGCCCCATACCAAATTTTAGTTAGACAGTGGAAGTTGTTGGGTGTCTGATAGGGAACATTTTGCCACAAAAATATTTTTAATCGGTTCATCACGAGCGGAGAAAACAGGTTTTTTGAAGCGGCGTGAAACGAGGATGAGAGGAGGCGAGCTCGAAACACTTGCCGCTCCTTCGCTTAGCCTTCGCAAGCCAAACCTCTTCCCCACCCTCTCCGGCATCCGACTAAGAGGTGACGTGTGCATGGCGTGCCCAAACAAGTCCGACCCCGGAGCATGGGAGCGGCGTTGCTTTGTTGACCAGCATTATTTGTAGTCTTCTGCCTGTTTCTGCGGGATCGTTTGCAAACGCTGACTTAGACGCGGTAGAATAGATGAGCACAATGAGTGCGCGAATGCATAGGAGCTTTCCACGGTGGTCGTCTGCTCCAAGCACTGACCGCAGGGACAGGAACGCATGCAAAACGCCGGCACATTAGGCCCACATCTCGTTGCAATTCGCGGGAGAAAAATGGAAGAAGGACGCTCAGATTCCCTTATAGTGTCTCATTATTTATCTAGAGTTTTCTTGATCATTTCAAGCAACAAATTGCCTAAACTAAGCGTGCCATGTGAAATAATTTTCGCCATATCACGTGTCACTGTTTGCAACGTCAGAGCAAAGTTGTCTATGTAGAGGACCAACGTCACTGCATTGCCGTGTACGTAAGGCCATTCATACGTGCATGTCATGCCCTCCTTCTCTACGCGCACGCCGGCAGAGGGGAGGGGTAGCAGCGTTCATCTTGAAATTTGACCCATTTCCGCGTCGCATAGCGTTGCAAATTTTGGCAGATGTGATCATGAACGCCTCGTCTTTGCATTGCGCTTGTCAGCTCAAAATTGTCAAATTTGGTGAGTGGCTCTTTAAGCTGATCGGTGTTGTGGCACCACTCCACTGGCAGTATCGTTATCACATTCATTGGTGGAAGGTTGATCCTTATCTTGCACTTCGGCAATCATTTCCTCGACAGTCTCTTTGCGACAGGTACGAACATTTTCATCAATTAATTCGTAGTCCTGCAGCGTAAAAGGGGCAGAGGTACGACCTGACTAAATACTGTCTCAATGTCGGCATCAGCAGGGCTTTCTTCTTCATCAGGTACTGCTTTCTTGTGCTTGAAAGCCAGCATGGTTAAGCATCTATGTATTGTTGTTGCCTTCACTTGCTCCCAGGCACGGGCCAAAATGTGGATGGCTGCCAATAAATCTATGCTGTAGCATTTTGCGCTGTCTGCACAAAGCAACAATCGATGGACCAATTGTCTGCGGTAATAAACTTTAATGTTCTGAATAACCCCTTGATCCATCGGCTGGATCACTGCCATTGCATTGGCTGGCAAGAACTCCAGAGTGATGGCTTGGAATACTTGAACCTGACTGTGGGCTGGGCAATTATCCACGATGAAGACAACCTTCCGGCCTTGCCTCGTAAATCTCGCGTCTTCCTCCCGAAGCCAGTTTTCGAAAAGGGCCAAGGTCATCCACGCTTTTTCGTTTCCATGGTACACAACGGGAAGGTGTCGAACGCCGTTGAAACAATGTGGTTGCCTTGATTTTCCTATTACCAGTAGCTTCAATTTTTCATCTGCTGTCATGTTTGCACCTAACAGCATAGTGATGCGATCTTTACTGCATTTTCCTCCACTACAGGCTTCGCCTTTGAAGTTAAGAGTCTCTGATGGAAACGCCTTATAAAAAAGACCCATCTCGTCGACGATGAGGACGTCTCGTGGCTCAAAGCTCATTAAATTTCATTAAAACGCCCCTGTTGCCAGTCGCTGCAAATGTCCCTGTTGACTGCACCACTCTCACCCGAGATTGATTTCAAGACTAGGCCATGGCGTGTTTTGAAGCGGCTGAGCCATCCGTCGCTTAGGACAAAGTTCTTAACACCCATTTGAATGGCGATCTCTCGAGCTTTTTGCTCAAGAATCGGTCGCCTATGGGTAAATTGGAACTCCGTACACGCTTGAACCACAGAAAAAGAACTTTTCTAGTTGTTCATAAGGCGTCGTCCGCATCAGTTTAGATGTAAAGATCCCGTTCTTAACAGTGCCTTCAATCTCTCCTCTGTCTTTCCAGATCCGCGACAGCGTCGATTTCGGGATGTATTTTTTTCGCCACCTCCATCTTGGTCAGGCCGCTTGAATCGAGCTTCTGAACAATTTGCAGCTTCTTTTCAAGTGGGAGTGTATGGTGCTGCCGCTTCCTTTCCATCAGGCTGAAATAACACCGTGATCCACCGTACTTCGCCGCACAATAGGCCTAACGCACAATTAACTTGCCGACCTGGCTCTCACAGCCACAAGCGAGAATGGATACTGAATTGGCTTGTCTCAATCTCGAAGTGTTGCCATGGTTGTGAGACTCCTTTGGCATGAGCAAGTCTATGCTGTGTTTGGAGTTTGTGCCGTTTAACTGTGGGTGACCAATAAGCACTGTTTCGATTAACCGATGAATTTTACTGTGCAACGCATAGGCGAGTTACTTGAGCGTTTGGAAAGCACAAGGACCTCCTCAATGGCGACTTCTACGCTATCGATTCTAGAGGATGACATCAAGTGCATGCCACCTGTCCACTTAGTGGTCAAACCTCTTTTTTTTTTCCCCATGTATTTTTTTTTTCAAAAGTGCGAACAACCCCTCCACTGACAAGTTAGGCCTTTTCACGTGTTAAGCAATGCCCGTTTGCTCACGAGTGAATTCAACCATGTTCGCAATAAACTCGGATTCCACTAAAGCGCGGTATCTCCACGTCGAACCAATCATCCCTGGTTTGTTGCGTGCAGCACGTCGCTTACTCGGCTCTCGCCGTTGCATGCCGGTTTGCTTGCAGTTCAATGTATGCGTGCGTTTGTGCATTCTTTGTGTATGCTTCACTCGGGATTGCGCTCTGGTGTGGCGAGTTGCATCTTCATTCTACTCAACGAAAAATTCTGCGAGCAACGCGCGCAAGTGGCCTCGCACGTTACAGCGGCTGCGAACTTGCGAGAGGCAGCATGACGCGCACTTGTACCGTCGTCGCACCGCGGAGCAGCTATTTGCAGATGACTGTGAAAGGTAGCCAACGATAAGTCAGAGTGGCATGGTTATCGCCACTGGCCACCTCTCCATCGCTCTTTTTCTATGCTTATTCATGAAGGCATCACTGCAACCGCGCAGAAGTTATCACTAATCAACCGGTCTTTGCCGTTGCCGAAAGAATTTTTACAGTACATTGTGTTGTCTGAGAGTTGAGCATCGCAGTGAACTTTTATGCGACCTTACCGTTTCTCGCATATATGGCCTCTTGCAATTGAAGGCATTCTTGTTTCATTGTCGGCGGTCGTAGATGCCGAGATCAGCGTCAAAAATGTTTGCCTTGCGAAAGGTGTCTGCAAGTCTTCGCGCTGCCTTCAACTTTTTCTTTCAGTTACTTTGTAGCGTAGTATTCTGGTCGCTACTTGGTCACTGCCGGAGAGTGGATCAACTCGTACTTCCGTTTTGCTGGTGAAGAAATGTCTCGGAAGTGGATGATGGATGACCTCGCTCGCAAAGTCCGAAATCTGCGTGCGGTGCTCGCCGCTGTCTATAATATTTTCGGGGCAAGTAAACTGCAGCAGGGCACACTCATGTGAACGCCTATCAAAAGATTTAGAATGCCTGTTTCAACTTTTTTATCGCTTCGTGTACTCTTTATTTTTACCAGGACTGTGTCGGAAGTGCTCGCTGTAAAAGTACTAAGAGGCTTTGAAAAATGTTCGCTATATGTGGACTCTGTTTCAAAGAGTAGCATAGGAACATCATAAGTGCACCGAAATATGGTCGTTATAACCGATAGATCGCTATACCTAGGATTGTTGTAAGTAAGTTGGACTGCATTACCATATTAATTCTATTGTAGTGCGAGTTTGTTTCGGTTTTTTTTTTTCTAGTTTTGTTACTGTGTGTGTGTATATATATATATATATATATACACACACATACACACACAGTATCCTCTCCTAACTGGAACCAGAAGGGATCAAGAAAATGTGTTTAACACAGGAGTTCCGTTCACTGAGAGATGAGCAGGTATATATATATATACACTCACACACACACACACACACACAGTATCCTCTCCTTAAGCGGAACCAGAAGGGATCAAGAAAATGTGTTTAACACAGGAGTTCCGTTCACTGAGAGATGAGCAGGGGTGCAGATTTCAGGTACAAAACCAAATGTACTAGAGGAAGCTGTTCCGTTTAAGCAGCAGTTTTGTTTAACAGATTTCTATTTACTGAGAGTGTACTGTATATATGATGCACCTAATTTGAGAGTAAATGGCTAGTTACGGGGGTTGGCTATGTTATACTGTCTATAAATCTATGCACATTGAAATTCATATTTCCTTCGTGGTTCAACATAAAACTAAAATGACGAACTTTGTTCCAAGAAAAGCAGAAATATTTACCACGTTTCCTGTGAGTGCATTGAAACAACACAATTGCATTTTTTTTTTCTTCCACAGCTAACCTACGATTACAAGTTCGACTATGAAGACGACGGGCACAAAATTCCATGCCTCTGCAGTGCTTCAAACTGTCGCAAGTGGATGAACTAATTAATTACAAAGACTTTATTGATTTGAAGAGAGGGTTTTTTCTCTCATTATTTTACATCTACAGACTGTTTTTACTTGCTGTGTAAGCTGACTCTCGTTTGTTGGTCTGTGCATGGCCGTTCATCTGCCATTGCTGTGGGCATTGGACATTTGTATATGTTGATGTTTATCTTTTTGTGTACAGTAGTCTTTTTTGTTATTGTTATCTGCTGCTTAGGCTGCCTTTCTGTTATTTACACTTATGTTGGCGTTACTAAGATGCATGTATGGCCTCAAATTCGTTGCTAGATGTCCATTTATTTTTCATTCTCTGTCCATTTTACCTTTTTTTTATTAGCATCCATGTAAATTTTATAAATAGCGACCTGCACTCCATCTTACTGAATCACAGTGCTCCCATTGACAGTGTAAGACTGTACAACATACTGTATGTGTTGTTGTAATTTGTGCCTCCTTGACTCGAATTGTGTAATATAACAAAATCCGTCAAGGAATATGTAGTGCAATATATGTTTATAAAAGGAATTGGATGTACAGCAATTTCTCATGGTGTCCTTCTTGCTTTGGTTTTAATCGCAACACACTTGAAAGAAGGCTGCGGTCAGTACTCCTTTTTATTTTCGTCTTTCTTTCAACCTCCCTTTTTTTTTCTTTTTCACATCATGGATTGAAATTATTGCGCTAGATAAAATCACTGTAAGCTCTCGTGAGTCACATGCTGATTGTACATGTTGCCTCACATATATGGCATAGGAGGCTTAGGCTAGTTGGTGTGACATTTAAACTTGATTGAAAATGCAGTAGAGAAACTGTGCAGGGGGCAAGTGCAAGTTGACAAGTGAGATGCAGACTTGACGACTAGATTTACTTGCGTCAATCTTCCACTTCTGGCAAGTCCTGCATTTTGTAGGTTGACAGCGTGTGTGCTTAAGTACTTTGCTGAGGTATTTGTAGAGTTTGGGCTTGTGTGAATATTCGATTGGTTTGAATATTGGAACGAATAGTAGAGTATTTGAATTCGATTCGAATTTAAATTATTGAAAATTTCGAAGTATTTGCAATGAACGAATGGATGTATAAGTATTAATCTGCATGTAACTGCCTATAAAGGTGGTTACATTGCAATGTAGAGGTGCTAAGCCATGAAAGCACATCTGCAGAGAAAATCCGCCCTGCCAGGAAGCCCCCTTCAAGTTTGAAGGAGCTCCCTGAAACACTTTTTGAGCATAATAAAAAAAAACGCTGCATAATAAAAAAGCACGCAGCCTGCAATTCACAATAAACCTCAGTCAGCTAAAAATTGCTCTCTTCTCGCGGCAAATGATGCCACAAGCTCAAAAATTCCTCGTCGCAGCCATTGTATCAGCCATGGGCCAATTTCAGCAAAACGCGCTCGGTCGTTCCTGGGACTTCCGCTTGTCCACGCGTATGTGCGCATTCGCACTGGAAACCCGCGTGAAGAAAGAGAGAAGTGCTGAAAGTCATGAGGCACACATGATCTTTTCCCCAGCGCTTTCGTCTGGACGAGAATGCAATAGCAACGTGCAACAAATCTTTGCAACTCCCCTCGTACTGAACGGATTCTAAAAATGTTGAGGCAGTAAGCTTCTTTAGCAAATTCATTCTACGGCTACTTGAAAAACGAAAAAATTATTGTAGGACCCCTTTAAATGAACCTACTACCCTCAAAGCACTTCCTCACTTTATTAAGCTTAAAAGCTTTTATGACAGCATATATGCTTTGCGTATAATAAATTTTAAGATGTTAAGTTATTACTTGCATCCTAACGAAAGTGAAATCCTGAATCCTGCTACTACTCAAAGTGTTTTTGACTTCTTTTGAATGAAAAAAAAAAAAGCCATTTGCATAGAGGTTCTGCTTTAATTTTAAAAAATATTGTGCAGGTTAGTTTGGTCATGATAAATATGCCCATTTTTCTTTGTAGGTCATATATGTTATTCGAATTCAATTCAAAGTTATTTGACCAAAATTAATATTCGCTTCAAATTCATTTCGAATAAAAAATTCACTATTCTCATAAGCCTAGTACAGTTACATTTATAAGATTAAAAATAACCTTTATTGTGGTGTTATGCCTGTCAAAATAAGTGATTGAATTAGTGTGCGCGCCACAATGGTATATGCGGAGTTGATTTCAACAACCGAAGTTTACTCAATGGGCACCTAGACTACGATGCCACACGTTTTTTCATATTTTGTCTGAGTGGGAATGCAGCCACTGTGATGGGAATAGAGACCCCAGTCATCGCACTAGTAATTCTCTAAACTTAGTACAGTCAAACCTCAATATATCGAACACGGATATATTGAATTATTGTCTATATCGAACGGTTCCTATATTACGCGGGAAATCGCATGCATTATTGATTTTTTATTTCGAACAAAGTTTGACATATAATGGATATATCGAACTCAGCCACCCCAAACCGCCCGCGCTCCATTGACAGGCGGCGAGCTTTCCCGCAACTCTCGAAAGTAGCGGTAAAGCGGCGGGCGTTTACGAATGCTGCACACATCGATGGCGCCGAGAGCGCCACTTTAACGTAGCGGCGTACGCGCGCCGCAGCCTTGCAGCTTGCAGTCGTTGCAGTCTCCATGGTGTCAACGGCACACTGCGCACTTGTTGCAAGCTCCTCCCCCGTAGCATCGGCAGGCATCGGTCGTTGTGCTCGCAGTGTTTGTGCATTCGGAGTTAGGCGTGTCGCGCGCTGTGGTGCGCGACAGGCCTAACTCCGAACGGCGGAGCTCATGGCGGAGCTCACGGATGTGGAGATTGTCGCCGAAGCTACTGCTGAGCAGCCAAATGAAGACTCTGCCAAGGTGGATCCCACAAGCGCTGATGGTGCCCCGCTCCCGACATCAGCTGAGGTCGTAGCTGCCTTGGCCCTTGTGCGCCGCCACTGCGGCGTGATTGAAGGCACCGGCCTATCACTTATGAATCGCCTGGACTATATTGAGGACGCAGTCGTCAAACACGCCATGGCCAACAAAAAGCTAGCTACTCTTTTTCAACATTTTAAACCAACACAATAAATACTATGTTTGAATCTTCAAGTGAGTATTTACTGCACCACGCTTGAACGGTTCGTTAGTTGTTTTCAGCAAGCTGTTGACGCATTTTTTCGTGATTTCTTTATATCGAATTCTGGATATATCGAACTATTTCGCGATCGCCGCGCCGTTTGATATATCGAGGTTCGGCTGTAGTGTGACATTTTAGCCAATAACCTGTTATAGGTTCTATTACCGTGATTACTCGAATCTAACGCGCACCTTTTTTCCGGTTAAGCGAGTTCATAAATCGCATGCGCGTTAGAATCGAGTACGAACAAAAAAATTACGGGCAATCTATTGCCATCGGCAAATCCAAAATGGCCGCCCTCTACGTGCGTCGGCATGGCGCGTCGGCCATTTCTGCCTATGTGTTTCCCATGTGCGGCACTTCGTACGTGTGCTGAGGAGTTCGTCATCTAGTAGTGCATTAGCATCGACGGCGTGGAAGGGCCGACTCCAAAAACTTGAGTGCACCACAATGCCGATTTTAAAAGAAAAGTCATCCCGTGTGCAGAAACGGACGGAAATCGGGCCGCATCGCGGTCGTTCGGAGTTCCCGAAACGTGCGTGCGGGACCGGCGGAAACAAAAGCAGAAGATTGTCGACAGCAAAGCTTCACGCAAAGGCTTCAGTGGACCACAGCAAGGTCGGTTTCCGCAAATTAAAGAGCTGCTCGGCGAGTATGGGCTTGAGCAGCGAGCGGCACAGCGGCCCGTGACGACAGAACTGCTCCAAGTGCGGGCTATGCAATTAGTCTTAGAAAAAGGTCTAATGCGGAGCTAGTTTAAAGCGAGCAGGTTCTGGACAACTAACTTTATCAAGAGGAAAGGCTTTTTCCTTCGAAGGGGAACATGCATATGCGAAAAGTTTTGCGAAGGAGTACGATGAAAAGCTTCACAGTTTTCAGAGGTTCGTCCTAAACTTGCGGTGCAACAACGGCTACCTGCTTGGGCAAATCGGGAATGCTGATCAGACGCCTCTTTACTTCGACATGCCTGGCACCACAACCGTCGAGAAGAAGGAGGCGAAGCAAGTTCGAGTGCTGACATCGGTCCACGGTAAAACTACAGTGACGGCAATGCTCTGTTACACGTCAGATGGGCAGAAGTTTCGCCCGTACCTTATATTTAAATGGAAGACGCTCCCGAAAGGAGTCGTTTTTTCGAGTGGTGTGATCGTGCGGGCCAGCGAGAAAAATGGGTGCACGTTGCAATCGATGTCTTACGTTTTTTTTTTTTTTCGCGGGGGAAATCGGGTGTGCGTTACATTCGAGGGCGCGGTAAAATCGAGTAAATACGGTACTTGGGTGATGCTGCAAGTTTCACTTAGCAACTGCTCAGGAGGTAGTCTCAGTTGAAGTTACAAGGCTGGAGAAAAGCTGTGTGAGCTGGAATAGTACTTTTTGTTTTATGCTAACTGAACAAGAATTCCTTGCTGGTATTTTTGGTGTTCAGCAGTTTCGGTCATACCTGTAGGGCGTTGGTCTACGATTGTCACCGACCATCGCTCTCTGTGCTGGCTCGTCAATCCTTGGGATTTGTCTGGACGCCGTGCACGATGGGCTCTGCACCTGCAAGAGGACAACTTCACTGTCTCATACAAAAGGGGAGAAATACAGGCTGACGCTGGATGTCTTTCCAGGCTGCCCCTCCCTATCACGGATTGTGACGTTCATAGCTCCGACCAGATAGTCGCAACATTACAAGAAGATTTTCCAGACGTCGCAACTTTCGCGAGACAGCATCGTGAGGATTTAACTCTAGAACCACTATTCTCAGCTGCAAAAGACTCTCCAACTGGTTATTTTTGAGTCCAGGATGGACTGCTATATAAAAACAATTTCTTCTCTATGGGTGCACGCTGTCTTCTGTTGGTGCCAGAAGCACTCAGCTCTTTAGTTTTATGTGTCGTGCAGGATTTCGTGCCAAAGAAAGCTTTTACTGGCCAAAAATGCGCAAGGCAGCAGACACATACATAGCCATCTGCACAGAGTGTCGAAGTCGCAAAAGACCTACCAACACTCCCTCTGGTTGTCTAATGCCTGTAGCACTTCCCAGCTCGCCTTTCGAACAAATAGGCACCGTTTGCACTTTCTAAAGGTGACCGCTAGATCATAGTGGCCACAGAGTCTGACTACCTGGCTTTGTTCTGCCAGACGGCAGCACTACCCTGTGCAACTGCAGGCGAAGTGTCACAGTTCGTGCTGCATTATGTGTGGTCCCCCTCGAGTGATAATTAGTGACCCTGGCCTTCAGTTTGTGGCTGATGTGGTTGAAGAACTTCTGTGTCTGTGTGACTCCAATCTGCGACGATGATCCCTTTATCACCTTCAGACAAATGACTCGAATGATCGCACGAATAGAACACCTGTGAACAGAGTATCCATGTACTTAAGCTTGGGCCACAACAGCTGGGACAAAGTGCTTCCGTTCGTCACAAGCACTTATAACACCGCGCAAAGTGAGATCACTGGATACAACCCTTTCTTCCTTCGCTACGCTCATCCAGCGAGGTACACCTCGGGTACAATTTTTTCTTTCTCTAGTCAGTACGACGCTCATGTAGCGAAAACACTAAGGCGGAGGAGGCTCGGCGACTCACTAGATTGTGAACTCAGTCTTCTCAAAAACGGTCGAAATCACATTGCGATCACAGACACCATCAAGTAACTTACGAGCCTGGCGACTTGGTGTGATTATGGACTCCTGTGTGAAACTGCTAGCTGACAATGTTGAACCATTTATCATAATTGAGTGTCTTAGCGAGGTGAATTATCGAATTGCGCAGCTCACTGTTAATGGGAGATAGTCAACCAAAACCAAATTAAGTTACGCATGTGGCCTGCTTAAGACCGTTCACTCAACGACTGCCCGGCTGACTTCTCTCGTCCTGAGGGCTCTGTCTGCGAGGAGAGCAATGTTACAGTCGGTTCAATATAGTGAACCCACAGCAGCGACAACATTAACAACAAAAATGGTTAGGAGAAGAACACTGCGAAGTACTGGCATGCACATGCCGTCCATGTTTTGTAAATAAACCTCTTTTCAACCTTGTTTACAAGTCTGCTAACAATATTATTCTCACTTAAGGTGTGTGTAGTCAACAGCGGGTTATTTTTTTAAAGTTGCAAATGCATTTCACCACATACAATGCTTGTCCAGTCATAGGTGACACTGGTTGCAATGCAAGTGAATTATGACAGGTGGCTCTGCGTGGCCTTTTTACTCGTGCAGTAATTCATCACGGCAATTTCATCTGCATAATGTATCATAAAATGTGCTACTAGAGCGCTGCATGGGCCGGGCTCGGACTTCAAATTTCGGGCCTGCCCAGGTTTTTCTCTACGGGCCTGGCCTGGCTTTGGTCAAGCCGGACTTGGGCCTGCTTATTTAAGGGCCAAATTTGGGCCTTCGAGCACACACGAACTTTATGCACTACATGGTCTAGAGTTGGTGAAATTCGAAGCTCGCTATAATCAAATCCGTGCTAACTCAGTACGATGCGATAGAGAACCTCCTGGACTCTAGGGAAATTTACCCTTGAGATGTCGATACAGCCATGTTGATGGAGGTCGTCGAATTCTTGGAATTTTTCAAGGAGGCCAGCGAGAAGTTTGCGCAGAGCAGAGTGGTTTATTATCGCCCGTTTTATTGATGTACTACCCAAAACTAAAAAAGCATCTTAGTGCTGCTTTGACAATCTCACCAGAATTCTACTAAACTAAAATGGCCCACAGAAGAGCTTCGCATTATAGCAACATTCCTTTGGCCGCCTTTCCTCCATCTCCGCATTCTTTATGAGCAGAAAACGAAAATTGTACACGATAGAGTACGCGAATTTTGTTGATTGATATACAGCTAACTGCATTTGCCACAAGAAGAAGACTAGCCAGCTAATAAACTCCCAGCTAAACGTATGTCCCTTGACGAATTTAAGTGACGCGGTACTGCGGAAGCTCAACCAGCCGGCAGTTAGATTCGGGACAGTGACTCATGTGAGGACATTGAGAAACTGATTTAATGGTTGGAAGTCCATTGCAGGCAATGTCCTGAGCTTTCTTTTCTTGCAAAAAGAAAATACTTTGCATAACCAATTCACAAGCGCAAGCAGCAAATGCTATTTTACTGCAGCTCGGTACTTATATAGTCCAAGACAGAAGGGCCTTTGCCAGTGGCGGATCCAGTGGGGAGGGGTGCAAGGGCGATTGCCCCCTCCCCCCAAGTCTATATCAGCACCCCTCTTCCTCTTTTCAGTGCTTGTAGTCCACCAATCAGGACAAATGAGTGAAATCACTGTGAGCACTCATTAACACTATTTATGCTATGGAGGGGTTTTGTTTTTCTGCAAGTATAGAAAGTAATAACCACGCCTCCTTTTCAATGTTACTTTTCAATGATCCGCCCATAGGTGTATCAGCAGGGGGGGGGGGGGCAATGGGGGCGCGAGTCTCCCGCTGAGAAACGTTTCCCCCCATTTTCGACAGTGGTAATTTTTGACTGCACACTGGGGAAACCAACAAGGCGTGGTTTTCCATCACAACAGTAATCATTCAATTATGTTCTTACGGGAGAATGAAATTGTTACGAAGCTACGCTACAACATAGTGAAATTTGAAATTTTGCCAACGTCAATGCTGTGATGATTTCCCGTGTAGGTTCTTATGTATATGTTCACCCACTTTTCTTTTTTCTTATTTACATTACATTTGTTCTAATAACTTCCCCTATACATTCCTTGGCATCATTGTCTGTTAGATCTCATTAATATTGTGCCAATACACTTCTTTCCCATATTTATATATATATATATATATATATATATATATATATATATATATATATATATATATATATATATATATGTGTGTGTGTGTGTGTGTGTGTGTGTGTGTGTGTGTGTGTGTGTGTGTAAAGGAAAGAAGTGTATACTTGAGGGCTCGTTTGTTCTGTGTTTGACACAATATTAAGGAGATCTTACAGACAATAATGCCAAGGAAAGTATAGTGGAAGTTATTAAACCGAATTGTAATGTAAATGTGAAGAAAGAAAAGTGAGTGAAAAGACAATTTGCCGTGGGCAGGAACCAAACCTGCGACCTTCGAATAACGTGTTCGATGCTCTACCAACTGAGCTACCATAGCGGCTATCCTCCAACCACATTATTGGGCTTATGTGTGAATTAAACATGGGAGTGTCGGTAGCCAAGGTGGAGAGTGTGGCACACTCTTTATGAGCCTGTTTGGCCAAACCACCAAAAACCTCCTGTGAGATTTATAATTTATTGAAAATATTTTGTTTGAAGCACTGGGTTGTCAAGTTGGTAAGTTCAAGTAGATACAAGAAACAATATGCTCCTAATAAGTGGAATATTTGTTTGTAATTAGTATCTAAAAGAAAAAAAAAGAGTGAGTTTTTATGGAACAGCAAAGCAGAAAAATTACGTAAATTCAGTGCCTGCCTTGTAGGTTCCCTAATAGAGATAAACGAATTTCTCTTCATAAGATCATAGAAAGGGGTCTGCTGCTTCAATACATAGAAGTTCAGAGTATCAGCTTGTATATTTTTGTCGCTTCATCGGTAATGTGTGAGCAAGTACAGCCATAAACTCCCACGTTCACACAATAATATTTCGTCAAATTTTTGTCACAGCACAAATAAACTTTGCGTGAAAGTTTAGTTTAAGGGGGGACGTGGCAAGTAAAACTAATTTTTTTATTAATGTACTGTTTGTGATGAAATTTGGTGTGTGTATGTGGATGATTGTGAGGATTCCAAATATGAAAACCGTTTTCAAATAACTCTTGTACTTTTTGAGTTACAAGCATAATTATACTAATTAATGCTCTTCACACTTAAAGAGATAATTATTGCTAAATGAAATTATTTTTTCATATTATTATGTTCCCAAAGCATCAACTTGTGCAAAGAAGCTATTAGTTGATTTTTCTAGTTCTTGTAACCATAAATAAAATTTCCAAAACATGAATGTTGTTTTGCGCACACATCGCAGTAATTATAAAATGTGTTCTAAAAATTTTAAATGATGAGTAAGAAGAGAGATAAAGCTTTATTGCACTGCTAAAGGCCTCCTGAGCCTAGTGCAAAAAACGGAACGACTCTATCAGTCTTTGTTAGAAAATGACGGATGTTCTAGCGAAGGCACATAGGCGAAAATCAAGAGTTGAGAAAACTGACTTTGAAAGTTCACTCTTGTTTGGAAGTTCACAACATGCCTAAAACACTCAGAATCCTCCTGGGCAGTAATCCTGAGATGCTGTGGCCTTGGCCTCTGTAGAGCGCAACCCAGTTTTGCGCTTCTTTGTCGTGGAACAATGCGCCTTTTGAGCCCTCTTTACCCTTTTGGCATCCTTTTCGGCTGCTCGCCGCAAAGAGCAGTCTCCTGGATTGAAGCCCAGTTGAGCAGTGATCTCTTGCAGCGCACTCTTGCATCCACCATTGAAACGGCAGACTGCATCTGCAACTGCACTTTCCACACTTCGAAGGGAGGCGAACTGGCTCTTGGACTGGAGTGACCAAATGAGGCTGTTCATACTCTCCACAGCGTTCTGGGTTTTTCCCTGCGCACACCTTTCAAGGAGCTCTTTGTTCGAGAGGCGCTTGTAGATTGGCAGCAGTGCCACTCGCACGTGAGGGGGCAGTTTATGTTTGTGAGGCGGCAGCGGCTCTCCCTTGGCCAATGCCTGATTGTGCGGGCACCAGGAGTCAGTCCCACTTGGGCACAGGTTGTGGTGTGGATCCTGGTCTGTGGATGTTACATGGTAATAAGTGGCCATGATGGCCCTCTCCATGCCAGGAACATCGTTGGGGTGGCTCTTAATGGCCCAGCCATAATAATTCGTCAACTTCTTTATCAGGCCCTGCGTCAGCCGGCCTTTGCCACCCATGCTCAGTCCTCGGCCTTTGGATTTGTGCTCATCAAGAAGGTTGCGCAAGGAAGTGCCCATTCTTTTTTTCACATGGTTCACACACTCCTGTTTCTTAATCACCATGTAGCCATACACCTTGTCTTGCGTGAGGGCAAGGTACGTACGGCTGTCACCGTCGCAGAGCACATTGATGTATCTATCGAAGCTTGTACTTGGTAAACGATCTTTCAAACATGATCCTAGCTGCTTCTACTTCATGATCCTAGCTGCTTCTACTTCCATTTGGCCTGCATTAGCATCGGTGTTCTTTTGGCACTGTGGCTTGTGTTTCTCAAGCCACTCCTCATAGTTGTCGTCACCAGGCTTGGGGCCAACAGCACAGCCTTGGCAGTAGTTGGACAGGACACAGTGGTCCAAGACCAAGCCTGTGTACAGCTCGATTACACAGCCCACGCCAATATGACTTCTGTGCCCCCTCGTCATCCACGTGCCGTCGTAAATGACGTCAATGTTGCCTGGCACTCCTCCTAGGTCCTTGTAAATGTCATGCACCTTCTGTGCACTTTCTGCTTCAATGCGGGTGGCAGCTGATGTGGTGGCAGGGTGGCTGTACTTCCTTTGCAGTCTCTGGTAGGACTTGTGGTGCAGTGCTCGATGCGAAATGTCCATCGCAGAAAAAATGTCATTTATGGCAGATTGTTTTCTGCCAACTGACTGCACAGTCCTCAAAACACGCACGTTTACCTCAAAGGGGTTCGTTTTTTGTTGCCCGGAGCACCTCGGGGACGACCACGCACTGTTCACTCTGCCACAATTGTCACAAAAAAGTTCCATCCTCGCCGCGAGTCCAAGGCAGTGCGTAGTCTCGAGGCGTATCGACCCTTCGTCGCACTTGTTGCACTTTACTGACGAAAGCAGACCGTTCAGCATCTTCTTATTTACAATGAAGAATGTGGAGTCCTTACCGCCGTCATTTTCGTCGCAGCCTTCGTTCAGAAGCTCGAGCTTCCGCTTTGAAGCGGACTTCGATGCTACGGCATCCAAAACATCCCGCCTTGTCTGCGCCCGCTGCGCGATTTCTTCACTGCTCGGAATCTGGGCCGAAACTCGCGATAGAATGTTCGACGCGCGCACGCCCGGAGTTGCAACGGCTGCCGACGCGGTGCCACCGCAATCGGGTTCGCGAGAGCGTCCATCACGGTCGACGGCATCCGGCGGTCTGACATACGACGATGTGGCACCTTCCACACTCTCGGCCTCACAACAATCAGCGAAGGGTCTGAGTAGAGGCTCCGTGACGCTTGAAGAGCATGCTCCGTCCGGAACTGCGACTGGGACGGCAGCCGCAGTCGTCTGCCCTTTGTTCCAAGCTTTCCGACGCTTGCCGTACTTGTGGACGCTCCGGAACTTTTTTTGCGGCAACATAGCACCGCAGTATGAGCAAGCACTCAGAAGAAACCACCGATGTAAACAAAGCTTGGTAAAAAAAGCACGCGAACTATCACAAAAACAGCAAACTGGCAAAAAACGAAGCGCACGCCGGATGATTCTCGACACGGCGGCCGCAGATGCGCTCGCGCTTCCAAGGTTGCCAAGGTGCGCGGCGCAGCTTTGACCAGTAAGAGGTCGCGCCTGCTACCACGTGACCCGCGCAGCCAATTGCCGTTCTTCGTTTTCGTTTTTTTACTTGCTCCTCGCGCTTTTATTGGCCGCGTTTGCTGCCACCGGGTGGCACGAACCTTTTCGAGGCAAAACGGTTCGGTTCACCCAATAGCCGCTTAAAACCGGCTTGACTTGGCTGAAAACGTATGAATAGACGGCGACAAAATCGCCGTGTTGGACATTTTTTGGGGGACGTTTAGGTGGTGGGAACGAAAGGTCTAAGGTTCCTCACTAGCTTGTGAGGATCTTTACCGTGCGGTGGTTATTTATCCGTGGTCTTTGCTTGGCCGGGAGCCTCATGCATTCGCGAGAACCGCCTCTGCGCATGAATACGTGGTCTCGTTCTGTAATACTGTCTATAAGCAATGTGGTAACGACTTGCCCGATCATGAACACCGTGTGTTATGCTATTTGTGGATGTATGCCGTACGTGTATGTCTGGTAAGTGCGTGTGTAGCGTAAGGATCGATGTGTCGCTTCGGTGAAGTGTATGCTTGCGCCAAAACTTTCATTGAAGCTTCTTCTTGCGTAACTGCGTGAGACAGATACGAAATGCACAAGTTCGAAGCGATGGACTATTACCAGGCGTTCACACGACGTTATTTTCCAAGTGGCTTAAGTATGTTGTCGCCGAATACGACAATCGGTTTTCTAAGCTATGTCTTTTCTTGTGGGTGCATACAAAGAAAAAAAGAAATAAAGTTGAAGATATGCTGGGAGCACTATAAATATTCGCTCAAAATTGCCACCTTGAGCGTCTTCTTAAAATTAAACAGTGCCGCAAGGCAGTCGTGCCTTGCGGTGAAGTGCACGCTGTGTATTGCGGTAAAGCATACATATTGCGCGCGCTCGTGTTTAAATTGGAAATGTAGCACTGACATTGGGCCTCGTGTGTGCACCTAAATTGTACACGCGCTATCCTCTGCCTCATCAGTGACGATGCGGCAGTCAGTATCGTCATCATCTTCAGCTTGTGTAACAAGCACAGAACAATTTACCTAGTAAAATATATTTTGTGGCAGGCAATTCGCAAGGCATTCAGATGTTAGTTCATTGCAGGATTAATTCAAGATTGTTAAATGGCACCTTCAAATAAACGAAACATGCATATGAGAGGCTTCAGTCGTGCTTCAAAATTTGTGCCATGCCTCAAATTGAAAATGATTATAAAGGAAATATATGCTAAGGCTGGGTGTAGATTACCATTCACAATTCAATTACCATTCATATTTTAGAAACTTAGAAAATTTGTAGCTCATGTTTTCCTATCGAATAAGCACAAAAATAACTGTTGAAGAATGGTCTACAATTACTCACACAGTTTGCAAGAAATAGATCTTTGAAACGTATGTCGTGCCAGAACTAAGTGCAAGGTGGTTAGAGGAAACTGGTTATAACCCGACATAATAGCGCATGTTCGAACGTTTTACATGGGCTGCTTGTTGGCAAAATGGGGTGGGAATTAGGTAAGTGCCTGCAGGGATCTGCACCAAGAGACGAAACCTGCTACATCTTTTTCATAAATTTCATTATTTGTGTCAAGCATGCGTGCACTCTTCGTTGTTGTGTTCTCTCAGGGTGCAAGTATATGGCATACGCTTGAAATCCATACGTTACCCCTGCGATTTGAAGATGTTATCACAGTGGACATGAACGTGCAATGTAGTTGAAAACGTTGCTGGGCACCAACTTTCTTAACAATCTGAACCCGCTTATACTACAAAAGTTACCACGTGACTTCAGCCAAATAGTTTCTAACTGTTGTGGTTACTGTCAGATAAAAGTAATAATGAGCTAGTTGTGCTTGGACAACAGTCTTGCTTTACTGTATTAAAATACACTAATTTAGTACCTGCATATAGAACTGACCACTTATTTTTTTTTTATTTGTGGTCCTATTTGTTAGTTTACTTTCAAAATATTTCATACAAGGTGGTTAAGTTTTAAGTCCATACAGTGGGCAAATTTTATCAGCAGTACCGCATGCTGTACAATCACTTTTACTTCTCCTAGAAAGCATGGTGTTCCACTATTCCGGTATGTCTCGGCTGGGCTTCTCGACCTCGACGACTGTACATGTCAAACAGTTTGCCAAGTGTAACTACTTACTCCCCCATAACTCTAAATTTTGTCGAGCCATAATAAATAATTGGCAGTAAGAACCAGTTACAAAACCCTTTTTTTATGAAGTGCTCTTTAATCAGGGACCTAACAATTCTGTACATAAACGATGACAGCAACCACTTCTCCACAGATTGAACGATTAGGTTGTACTCATAAAAGCATTAATATAATCAGACTTTTTTTTTTTGGAAAGTAAATACAATGCATAAATAGTCTTACCAGTCTGTGATTCAATATTGTAGCTAAACTATCGTTGAAAGCCAGAGTCATTTACAAATGCCATGTGAATTCCCGGAAAGCGCTAGGTAGCTTGATATAAATTGGGGATGTCTGCAAAAAAGCAAAAAGCCTACGTTTATGTTGAGCAGAAGTCCAAGTGAACATGCATGCATATGTTCATGAATTAGTTCCCTGTAACATGTGGTGCAACAGCTCTAGCTTAAAAGCTTCAGGCAGCTTTTATGCTGCTCCAAAAAGATTTTAGTTGCACCACAAGCTCCGGATATGCCTTTCATGGGTCACGTCACTGTGCCTGTTCAGTGTTTAAAAAACAGGTTTGAAGGGGATGGTAAAAATTTTTTTTGAAGGGCTGAGTAGCAGAGAGCATTAATTTATTAAAGTCTTCAATTTTATTATGTTAGCTCTGAGGCTTGCAGGTATGTTAAATGAGCATGGTCATATGAGTAACACCTCATAGGTCAATAATTTTTGGGTTGACAGCAAGGTATGAAGAGACAGGATTATGAAAATTGCAGAAGTAGAAGTAATGAAGTTGTCGAGAAGACTTTGTTAACAGTACATTTACAGGCTTCACGCACAATTTGCATTCCAGCAGGGTGAACTTACTTTTGCTGATGCTTCCGATGGCATCATTGCACTTCATAAGCACTGGTTTTATGCACTGCACGTGACGATCTTGTTTTTTCAAGGTTCATGTACTGATTAAAAAGTATAGGATCAAGAAACTTACATGCTGTCTTAAGGCATAATCATGCTCACCATAGAGGTAATTGGTGACATTTTAGTGAGTTGTATGTCGGAGGTCTGTGTACATAACATCATAGTAATCTTGCAATGCTGTAGCTTTATTTGTGTAACGAGTGAAGCTTCTTTTCCTGTTAAAAATTTCTGCCAAGCAAACAAGTTCCAACAGTAGGATTTGCCCTTGGGTAAAGCAGGTGGTAAGAGTGAGCTTATTCAGAAGCCCTTCAAGAGTACCCACTAAAGGAATTAGTACCTATAGGGCAAAAATTCCAGTGCACCAAGAAGGGCAAGGGAGGACGGTGCAGGTTAACATTTCAGGAGGGCATCTTCTGGACATCATCCTTCTCTAGCCACAAGCTTGTATGGCCAATGTTTAGCAGACTCCTACTAACATAAACTAGGTATAAATGTTGCTTCTCTATTGCAAGATGACACACCATATACCTTTTGAGAGTCTCCTCACCACAAGCTCTTACATTAGCCTAAAAATATTTTTTTTCTACGGTGCCCTTTTTTTGTCCTAAACAGTTGTCTGAAGCAACAATATGCACATTGTGACAGTCTAGCTGGTGACCACAGAGATGGCTCCCGCCATCACGATGTATACTCCACTCAAAATGTAAGACACTGCAAAATCATAGTCCGGTGTGCGTGTATACGACCTTGGACATGCAAGCAGTGACCACTTCTCTTGTGTTCTCTGCACTGGCGAATGCTTGTTGCACACCTGTTCAAGATTGTGACAGTGAAATTAGTTCTGGCAATGCTGTCTCAGAGGTAAGACTGTGTACGCCCTTAGGAACACCATGGTGGAGCGAGCAGAGATTCATATCAAATGTAGTAATAAACTGGCAACACCATGGTGATACAAGCACACTTGCATTAATTTATTACATTTTTATTGAGGCAGACATCACACAGCTAAGCCTAGTTGTGATCTCTTTTCATTATTGTCTACATAGTTTTTCCGTTGGTCACAGCACAGGAAGAAAAATTTCTCTGTGGGAGCACCATATTTTAAGCTTGCATGACTCCAATGAAGCACTGTGCGAACAGATATTTTGAAAATGTCAATACTTCGGGTCCTATAAATGGTGAACTGGTTGTCACATTCAGCCGGTGATCCTGCAGGAGCTTTAGCATATACTCTAAGGTCATTTTTCATCAACAATGCCACATACAATAGTTTAACAATGGTTGTTAATGGGCAAGATGATGCATAGCTTCAGGGAGCTAATTAAGCTAAGGGGGAAAATTATAGACGCCTAAGCACCACTGGAAAAATGAAAAAGCACAGAAAAAAAGCATCGGTCGCAGCTGAACTACAGAAAATATTTACACTGCACCACACATTCGCATCGTCTAGAATTTTCCCTAATAATGTTATACCAACCTGCCTAGCAGCAAGTACTTCTAAGGTAATAAAGTGCAGAATGACACTTGCATAAGACAGGGGACAGGACGCAAGTTAACTGCCATCTATCTTTGTTTGTGCAGGGTGTCTACCAACCTGGGAAAGTCAGGGAATTGGGGCCTTGCTGGAAAACTGTAGAAACTTTGGTAAAACCTGGCTAATTCATGGAAACTGGCGGCAGTCTGTGCCACCATCACAAAAATAAGCATTACTCTTGATCAATACTCAAAAAGTCACTCCTTCGACTGCAACTACAGTGAACAGCTAGAAGAGGCCTAAAAAAAGGCAATGCATAACTGTTTCTTCTTAGTGTACAAACAAAAGGATACACCGACCAAAATAACACAAAGTTTACTGATGTTTGGGCACCTGATATTGTTCTGAATGACAGCCATAAGAAAGGTACATCGTATTTAAGTATGACTAGGTGCGTGATGTAAGCACCAAAAGTATATGGTCAGCGTTCCATAAATCTTGTTGAGTATATGTGCAGCTGTGTGAATGTGCAGGGATTCCAGGTGCTGGCATGATGCAAGCTTGTTTTCTTCGACCAGAACACGGTTGCTTGACCAGTCAGTTTGAAAGCCTGTATATTCCGCATGTTCAGCGAGGGCATCCAAGGCTACCCATGATTTGGTGACTTCATTTTGAACTGTTGTGTTGTTTAACTCTTTCATTGAAATCACAGGTCTCATAGACTGACATGTTGTCACACTCGTGGCAGACTACAGTGTAAAGAAGACTACAGAAAGTTCGCTCGGCAGCTTATTCTTCCCATTGACTAAAGCATTCCTTAGCTTCCATGTTGGTACATGCACTATTTTGATGTATGTTTCTTCTACATATCACATATCATATCTGACTTTCCAAGCACAGCATTTCTCTCATCGGTAAATTTGTGCATATTTGTCGTGGCCACAAATTCGGCTTGGCTTGAAGGCCTTTTAGTTTGGTGCTTATGTTAGAACTGCCATCACAAGAGGTTAGCTGGGCTATGTTTTGCCTTGTATAATATTATTGCTATTATTATTATTATTGGCGATGCAGCTGCAAACGTCCTCCGCTATGCACTTATTGCAGATATTTCAAGAGTAGCACACTCTCTTCTCATTTCATTTCCTTGAGATGGTGTTATTAAATCCATGAGTATTTTTTATCATTATGTTCATAGAAGAGTACGTAAATGAAGGTAGCATGAAGGTAACCAAGACACGCAACTTAGCTTCACAAAAAAAGCCTACTGGCTTTTTCAGCTTGCCTTTGTTGTACATAGCCTGGTCACTCCTTACAACGGTGTTCATGCTGTCTGAGACGCATCTGGAAGCTAAGTTGCATGTTTTGGTTGCTGACAAGGAAGGCTTCTTTTCAACTCTAGATGGCTCTACGTATAATGATAAGGCAGCCACTGGTTCGGAAAAAAGCTGAATAAATCATTTTCTGAGCAACTGCAGCCAATCAATTTATGTGGATGGACATGCATCTTCACTTTCACATGCAAAGTCTGGTGTTCCCCAGGGATCAATCATGGGACCAGTTTTGTTTCTCATTTACATCAACGACATTGGACATGGTTTGTCATCTACTATCAAATTATTTACATACAACTACATCATTTATAGAAAAATTGACAGTACCCAAGCTAACGAGTCATTATAGTTGGACCCTAATAAACTCGCATTTTGTGTCACCATGGCAAATTAACACTTCCAAAACGAAAGCCATGACGTTTACAAGAGCACATAAAACAGAAATGAGTCAATATGAAATTCAAGCTCTCCCCATTGAAAAAGTATCCCTATTTAAATATCTTGGAATTCATTTATCTTCTGACCTGCCTTAAAGTAAGCACATCGATATCATAACTAGTGAGGTGTCAAAAGCACTTGGATTTATTAAAAGAAACCTTTACTTGGTGAACTATACCTCTAAAATGCTAGCGTACACTACACTTGTCCGTTGAAAGATAGAATATGCATCCATCATCTGGAACCTACATCAATCATATCTCATCGATTAACTAGAATCAATACAAAATGAAGCAGCAGGATTTATCACCAAGTAGTATTCTTGCAACTGCAGCACTACAGATATTACACACTCACTTTCATTACCCCTTCTTGAAACACGCAGACTGTCGTTGCTGTTGTTGCATTTTCATAGATTTCATCGAAGTAAATCTGCCTTCGTAAAGCTTGCACAAACACACCTAATAATATTTTGAAACATATTGACAACCAATTCAAAATACAGCCTTTTTTGGTACACACAATTATGTATCAACACTCACATTACTTCGAAGCACACATCACTGGAACACACTGCCGAGCGACATCGCTTGATTCATTGATCATGCCGCCTTTGTAAACCAATTCAATATTTTCTTACACATATGACTTACCTATCTGTGTGAGTTTGTAAGTGCATGTATGTGCTTATTTTTACTCTTCTTTCATTGTGAATATATTTTCTCCTTAAAATGGTAGTCTTGCTTGGGATATTCCAACGCAAAAATTTTGGTCTGTCTGTCAGCAAAAAGACTCAAGTACGACCACATCCACAGCATCCACCAGTATTGCTCAAGTTTCTGCGTTCATACTTGTACGATTGTCAATAAAAAGCAAATATTGAGCATATTTGAGGCACAATATCAACACGTCAATATTGTGCACTGTGTTTATTTATACTAGAAAAGGTATAAATAAGTAATTCTAAGCACTGCAGCTGACAATGCGATGCTTCGCATGGAAAGGCGAGTCTCCTACGCTTTTCTAAGACAATACTGTGCTGCTACCTGTCTTGAAATCTACAAAGTATGGCCTCCAAGATTGCACGCATGCTGCGTGCTGCGTGCTCGCTATAACAAAGGCCATCCTTTAGTTTTCTGAAATTACCGCCAGATGGCACTCATGTCTCACGCAACACCTCCAGGATCCCATTCACCAGTTCTCTCGTGCAAAACATCAAATAAATATTTCTCTCTATTCACTCTTTTCAGGCGAAATACAATAGTCTTTCGACGACATTTTTGGTCAAATATGCAGATAGGGGGCAAGTTTTTTCATGGCAATTTTCTGTATATATATTTTTTTTTGCACTATAGCTGTGTCTCTCTTATTGAGTTTTCATTCATGCCACAATTTTTTTTTCCATTTGCATCTTTGTCTATGGAACTGTATTTTACATTGTTTACCACTTTAATTTTATAATGGCAATGTTCTGATTTGCAAATTTATTGTATAACTAAAACCCCCTGCGTAATGCCTGAATGGGCCTTTAGGGTATATATTAATAAAAAAAAGTGTTGATGCACAAAGCGGGTGACTGAACGAATAAGTTTATGCCCTGTTACTAACGCTCAATCAGGAACATGTAGCGGCAAGTGTGAAAAAAGCAAAAACGCAAAAACTATCCGTTTTTATTTCAGTGAAGATTCATATTGCCACTAAGAGCTGTTGTTTCAGAAAAAGACACTTGGTAAATAAATGTTTCAGAGTATATTCAAAGAAATTCGGAGCGTTTGAAGACTTGTGATCCGCTAAGAATTTCTAACTCAGAATCCATCATCTTATCACTAAGTGAACAACCTTCTTTGTGCCGTAATGCATTCGGTATAGACGTAAAAGATTTATATTATTGTTTGCCCCAATGTGTAGATTTGAAGTGTATAAAGCAGTGCATGAGAGAAGATAATGATGAGTTGTTGTTTCAGTGCCAGTGTGGCATCTCTATTGCGTCGTTTTTAGAGCTCATGCAGGCCACCTAAATTCTACCGTTGTGTCTTGGAAGGGAAATAATTTTGTCCAAAAATCTGGTATCTGCATTGAATCATGAATATACCTGTAATTAGTTATATTTTTCTTGGGTATGTAGACGGGCAGCTGCAAAAGCATTTGAATTGGTTATCATCACACACTGTTTCATATGTCCATGACTTCTTAGTTCTACTGGACATTAACAATTGCTCTTTACTGGTTGCTAATATAAAGAAAGATGTTAAGGAAAACGAAATGTCAGCATTTCACTTTGGAGTTTCAAAAAATTGATGAGCTACAGTTTCTTGATTTAAGACAGGCTTTCATCAAAGATCACATATATAGCAATACCAAACTAGATTCATAAAGCCAATTGTAAATTTTAATTCTGGCCACTCAAAACCATACAGGGAGCCATTGCATCAACTGTGCTGGGTGCCGCTCTTCAGAAGTTACGCGAGCACCTTTTGGCGCATGCATTTGATGCACAAGTTGCTCGCCTTGCAAATTCTGGCTTTCTGGGTGACGTGATTTGCTCCTTGTTGGAAAAACTTATTTCAAAGATCGAGAAGTTTTATCATTGTGATTCTAGTGCACTGGAAATTAGCAAGAAAAAGAGGCAGGCATTTATCCTATACATACACAGGATAGAACATGGTTTGAAAAATGTTGGTTCTCGTTATTGCATAAACATGTCATTCTCAGCACGTAATAAAGTGCATAATGTGTGTACTTTGGTGGATAGAGCATTGTGTCAGCAGCCAGGAAAAGGGAACAAATGTGTCTCCAGTCATGTCCACAGATATGCTCCTTGCACTACTGGCGTGGTTTATGGGATTCCACTGTCTTGCAGCTGCGAATATTTAGGTGAAATGGGGCATTACATAAACGTGTGCTTAAGAGAGCATGGGCTAATGCTATCAGATGCTAAAATGACGTCTAATTTGGCAGCTCGTTGTAGGCCATGTGGATGTGTGCTCAGGGCTGGGCAGAGATGCCCGAAAAAGTATTCTGGAATGCAGATATCGAAATGCGTGGTTTGGAAGCATAAAATACAGATACTGAGATAAATTTGTAATTCATGTGACAGGATATTGCAGAGATACGTTTGCAAAAAGACAAAAAAGTATTCCAGAATACATATACTAAAATACTTTTGTCTATGTCGGGGATAGTTATACTCCATACAAACATTTGTTATGTGCAGCACATTGAAACTTGCAAATGAAATTGATTTATTATATTTTCGCCATTCTCCGAGTGTCATTAAGACATTACAAAGGATGCTTACACTGCACATAATTGTTATTAACCACATATTTACAGATATCAGTTGCAATAAAAAACTATGCCATATGAGAGAATCAGTCACACGCATTGTACACTGAAATCCGGAACTCAACAGCAACACTATTAGTTATGCTAAAAGGAGCATAGTTCAAGCGAAATGCTGGAACCACCATAAACAAACGAACTTCCAGTTGAAGTTTTAGTGTTTTCTAGAAACATCTTAGAAAAGGCAGAAAGAATTAAGAACGGACAAAACAAGGAATGCGAAAGGAAACTCAAAAAGACCTCTTTTGAATCGCTGTTTGGCCATGCTGGCGTTTCTGAGAAATGCTCTGCAGAAATAAGTATCGTAGATGGCACATGGCACCAAATTCTCTTTGGGTGGTTTGTGGCTTCTGCAATAAGCTCCAGTTTTTCAAATGGGTGCTGCAAAAAAAAAGTGGAAAAAAAAAAACGAGAAAAACAAACACTACTCATTCAATTGGCATGAGGAAATACATTTAAAAAATGGCGCCCATTGTGCAGTATACAATACTCCTCACAATGAAAATATCTGTGCTAGAATTCAATATAGCAGAATAACATTGTTGTCACGCTGAAGCAGGCCATCATTCAAACACATCATGGGATGCGAGTAGCAAAGCAACTAGCTCGCTTTCAAGAAGGTAGGAGTCAGTTTCGCCCTCAGCAGAAATGTAGAAATGATGGGTGCATATCTTGCCGTGGACTGCCAAGGTCACAGCAGAAATTTTTTTCCCCATTGTCAACACGTCTCAGCTCATTTACAAAAAAAAAAAGTAACAAGATACCCGTGTCCTGGATAGTATCGCGATACATGCGATACACCGTGAAAGTATTTCACTACTGAGATACAAATACATTTTTTAAAAGTGCCTCGATACAGCAATACAGACACTCAAAAGTATCTCTTAAATACTATTGCGATACTACCCAGCCCTGTGTGTGCCCCACTTGTAGAAAACAAATATCAAATATTGACATGTTGATTAGCGCATGTGTGAAGTAGCCAAAGTATTTTCATTAGATCTAACAACAAGTGCATAAGTATTTCATGTAACACTCGTCTAGATGAAGAACATAAGGTCTTAGAGAAGACATGAATCATTCTGTGTTGTAACAAATGTGTACATGTGCATAGTTTTGATGAGTCAATATTTTCTATATATATGTTCTTTCCTTTTCCAAATAAATTTCAGTTGTGAAATCAGCGCTGTGACCCTCTCTGACTGCTTCTAACACGTTCCTTTGTAAAATATTCTACGGTGAACACTCACCAATTTGCCTAACTCACGATTCTGCATCTTTTATTTACCTATGGAATCGGGGAAGCAGTTGCGGTCTGACAGATTCCTTTTTTCCACCCCATATTCAAACATCAGCGCTTCAAACCCTACCGCAGCTTTTATTGCAGGTGTCTGAGTACTTTGATTGTGCTCCACGTGTCAGAACCCAGAGAAATAAAACACCAACAAGCATGTATGCATTGTGTAAAAAAAAAAAGAGAGTGAAAGAAAGGATAAAGTAAATTTTGCTTTACAGTTTCGTTGTCGCAACATTGTTGTTAGTCGTTGTCAAGACAAGGTCGCATAAAATACGTAAGTACTCCTTTTTGCTGAAAAGTATATTTTAGACATGTACAAATGAGACGGGGATGCAAAACATTAGTAAATACAGCAGTCTAAATCAAAGTAATCTAATCCAATCCTAAATGGCCTGCAGGCTACAGCCATTATAATGAACTAGAATGTGCTCCAGTAAGCCAACTGGCCGGGCTGTTGCATCCTTGTTTTATACGAATGCCACGAGATAGCGCCACCTTTACGTTTCCTAGCAGCATTGGCTGCACTGTTGGACTATCGCAGGCTCCTTCAAACTTGCAGCTACAGTTGATTTTATTTGTGTGGTTGTGTTCTGGTTGTTTCAAAAATCAAACAGCCAACTTCCTCAGTGCCTGGGTCGCAAGTTTTGTTTTGACCACATACACACATTTTTTCATATTTACCACATACACTCACAACATTATGAGTGTGTGTGTGAAATGTGTTCATTTGTTTTATATGAGTGCCTCTTATTTTATTTTTTTACTGCTAAAGTGTTCTTTCCACTGCACATTTTCCAAGAAGACATTATGGTCATGGAGTTTGCTTTTAATCTATGTGAAAAACCTGGAAAAATCACTACATTTGAAAAAATTTTAATTGATAAACACCCTGTTGTGGCTTTTCTAGCAAGTATGTTAGGAAAGAGACACATGTGCAGTATGGAAGTGTGCAATGTCACAGTCATGTACTGTCAAGAAACGTCACATACCTACACTTGAAGTACTTTTCTGACCTTCCAAGTTTCAACAGATGTGTCAATGACACATCACTTCTTTCCTAGGATGAAATGCTTTCAAGAGTCCTATCAGGACCCCTGCCTGTGATCTTTTTCAGGTATTTAATATGAACTGACATGCCCTAATGCTTGCATACTTACACAACAATCTGTCAAATTTTCCATAAACTCTTAACAGCCTGTAAATTCACTTCTAACAACGCCCCCTCCGCTCTTCCAGTATAGGCCAAAAGGGTGATTATTTACAATACCATGCTTGTGGAACATTACTATCTATGAATCTTACAATTGTTTGGTGAAAAAAATTAGGGGACCCTCAAGGTTTGAGTAGAACACAACAGTGATATCCTATCCCTAGTGCATACTCCAACCACCTAGTGCATACTTTTTGCGGGGTAACATTACTTGAAAAGTTCATACTGCAGATTATTACTACGTAATCAATGTTTAAAGTGGCTTGTGCTAGTAAGGGTTTCGCATATAGTTGCAGTCTGCATAATGGATTTCTAAATGGTGACTAAGCGAGCTTGTTGATACGTACACATAGTTACTTCGAAGAGCGCAGAGATGGGACGCAGGATAGACCACGCAATACAGGTACTGTGTAGTATGCTTTAAACCATGAGCAACTATGTGCATGAAATGTTTTTAAACTTGATATGCACCCAGTACATGGTCCTAAGAGAATACTCCAGTAGCATTTGTGCCTTTTGTTTTTCGTGGCTGCTTTAAACAACGAAGTCATTATGATAATCACACGTTCTGATGGCCAGTGGCAATGCACATTTGTACCATGAAATACTGCGATATTACATATTGAATTGTGAAGCGTGTATACTAGACGCGTGTATTTGTAAAGCATGAAAATTATTTTTGAGCAGGCACGTGGCTTTGTGGTAGAATGCCTGCTCGCCACACAAGCAGCTTGGCTTCTATTCTCACTCAGACCTAGAAGGTTTTATTTGTTATTCTTTTTATTTCCATGTTTTTATATAATAGACCAGATGTAAAGTGAACATGGAGAATTTCATGCACCAAAAAAATGCCAACACTGCAGCTGTACAGGTGGAATCACACTTGTCCAGAGCAGCGGAGCGCATGGCTCTTGTTAGTGACGGCTTCTACGTCACCTTAGTTAGATGCTTCTGTTCACGCTTAAATTATCGCACAAAGGCCTAGCACGCCGTATGCCATGTTAGATATTCATACGGCGTCGGCATTAACATATTTCAGCAGAAAACAGCAACTGGAGCGGTCGGCTGGGTGTTTTAGACAAGTGTGATTCAATCTCTAGAAATATTAAGTGATTTAACACTCCAAATTTAATTTTGTTGTGTTCAATTCAACAGTCATGATTTGCAAAACTGTATATGTTTTAAAAGTTTACTAATGTTTTAAAATGTTAAGTACACCAAAATAAAAGAAAACTTGTGCAACAGTATGATACACAGCATCCACCCTGGCACATTAAAAGAAAAAAGACTTGAGAAGTTGTGTAGCGCAGCTGGCTACTCAGCTCCAGGAATGTGCTTGTACCAATGAATACTTACCCTTTCTCAACGGTTCTGTGGATTTCGAGGGCTTGATTATTTCCTATGGCCAATCAATTTTTTTTAATGTACATTTCTTTTATGTCACTGGAAAGCTCGTAATTCAGAATATCTAATCACGCATTGGCAACACAAAAAAGGCAATGAAACAGTTTTCACCAACCGTTGTTGCTGATGGAGTCTTATATGCAACACATGTTGAAAACAGTGGCCTACAGCTGTTCACTGCATTGGTACCAAATTCTGCCATGACAGAGTGCATGAGCAAAGCGCTGGAGAGATGGTGTGTGCATGCACTGTGGTTCAATGCAGGTTTTTTGTTGCTGTGGAGGAAGCTCCACTGCTGAGCATCAATTTCTTAACCTTTTGATGGTTAATAGGATAAATGCATCCCACTTTTTCCTCAGTAAAACTTTCTCTGCCACTTTACGTTGCCATCAGCACAATGCCTTCCAGTTGTGGTGTACCAGAAACATTAAGGAAACTGAGAAACTATATATTGCACATTTACAATGCATGGTATCAGTGATACGTTGAGTTTAAAATCTTTTATTCTGCTAATATTTTTTTTCCGCCGGTGTCATATTGCATACCAGGTAGCTAAAGTTTCAAATTTATGGTATTCTTCTGTTAAGATTTTTTAAAGAATTTTAGCATGCAACTATAGATTTTCTTTCTTAATTGCAAAAATTATATCTGCCTAAAATCATTGTGGAAGTGCACTCGAATGAAAAATGATGAAAAATGATGAAGCAGTTCCTTGCATAGCCTAACAACATAGCATACATGCATAATTGTTTTTTCATGTTTGATGGATGCCACAAAACAGCACATTCTTTGATATTTTTTATCATTATGAGGAGAGGCAATGAGACCAAAAGCTGTGGCTAAGACACTGTTGCTAAAATTTCGTGCCAAAGGAAAAATATGGCAAAATTGCTGCTTCATACAGCCAGGAAGCCAAAGAGAACACGAATTTTCAAGATCATCAAATCATGCAAGATATATGAGAAAAGCAAATATGTCGCACCTGAATAGAGTTCACGAAAATGATGCAGCATTTGTTAACACACTTACAGCATTCAGTGCATTGACACCACGTCAAAGTGGCTTGCCATGATTCATTACCACAATTTTAATTATTTGCGAAAATGCAGGCTTAACTAAGATGTTCGCCCTTGTTCATTGCAGATACAAGACAAGACATGCATAGACACAGCTTCGTTAAATGTGAATGAAAAGCAATATTCTCCTTTTTCTTTATTTTCATATGAATGCGTGCACTCATCTATGCCTGCTGTTTTCTCCTTGTTTTCGACGAGTTTCAATATTATCGCCACCTACCGACAAGACAGACACAAGCTGAAAGGGTACGTGTATGCGAAGACCTTGGGACAGAGCCGCTAGACTCAATGCCACAGGCAGAGGCGCAGAATTGCGTAGAAAATCTGAAATTAAGGTTCACTGCAATTTTTCTCCCACAGTTTTAGAAGTGTTCCTCTGTACTGCTTCCATTGGGCCTTTTTGGGCAAGAAATTTGGCAGCAGAATTACAGCTTAGTGCCCTTATGAGACAATGTGACATGTGTTGCCCCACTTATTCAAAGATGCTTCATGGGTCGATGAGCCACATGCGTCCCACTTTTTTCTCATAAAGTGATGGCCATATTTTAGTGAAGATTGTGTCACACTATTTTTAGGCATGAAGTTCTGCAAATTTCTGTTATTATGTGAAAAATATCGATGAATTCACGAAGGGTAAGTTAAATTGCATAATAAGCAAAATTGAAAGTGAGAATGCAATATATATACTATATAATTTTAAGCCAGATTAACGATTGTCTGAGCTGCAGCAGGCAACGTGCAGAAATTCTCCAGAACTCGATACTAAGCTTTTGCCACGAAGCGGTGTAATGGCACAGCTGCTGTGATTTTCAAACACCATTTCAAAATACATATACAACTCAAATTACTCAAGGGAAAGGGAGCTTGACTTTATCATACTTCTGCATGTTTCCAAATAAAGATCTATTTACACTTCCTGGCCAGTTAATTGCTGTACCCCTAACCAGACATAAAAGTGAAAACCATGACATTTGGTAGTCTAACAATGGACCTAGGGATTTCAACATCACACCAATGTGATTTGGCATAAGCTGCAAAAGCTTATTCAATCAGTCATACATTGTTACCCTTTTATGCCAGTTTTAACGCGATAGTTTTAAAAATCTCGTGGGCATCGTTGATTGTGAGTGATGAATCTTGTGAGCAACCGGAAAAATCAAGAAAGATGCAAATAAAATAAGTAATAAAAAATTTCCCAGTTTGCGGGAGGATCAAGCCCAGGCCGTTTGCATGGCAAGCAGGCGTTCTAGCGCACAGCCACACATCTGCTTGGAAATTAAGGAAAATAACTTCATCTGCTTAAAAATGCAGTGAAAATAATGTTAGGCTTTGCAAACACATGTGTCCTGTATACTGCCTTCACAATTCAATATGTAATATCATATCACAGTAATATTTCTTGATACAAGTGTGCATTGTAATCAGGCATCAGAACATGTGATTATCTTAAGGACTTCATAGTTAAAAGGTGGCCAGCCATAACAAAACGCACACATTTTGCTGCACACATTTCCTTCAGACCACATAGTGAGTGCATACCAAGTTCGAAAATATTTCATGCACCAAGTGCTTGAAGAACGCACTAGGGCCAGGGTATCATTATCGTGTTCAATTCTTGAAAGCGAACCTTAAGGGTCGCCCAATTTTCTATGATGCAGCTGTGATATCGGGTTGACGTCAACTGTTGCTAGGTGCCATGCACTGAAGTTGATTTATGCAGCAGCGTCCAGGGCTACCATCCTCACTAGCACCAGCACTTCATACCAGTTTATTGATTCTGGTGTTCCTAATGCTCAAGTTCATGTTTGCATCATTGCACAAGTGCAAACAACTGGTTATATAAACACTTGGAATTCTTCAATGTATGTCTGTGTGTGGAACATTTGGACGTATATTTGGCATAATTTCATGACGTGCCACTATAAAAAAATCACAACATGGTCACGCTAAGCATGCCTCCGCATGCTTCGCATAATGTCGATTCCGGAGCTACGTGGAATATGCTGAATTTTTTAGAAATATCCTTGGGCAAGACGTACTTTCGGCACGAATCTTGACATAAGTATGTGTCAGTTTTTTACAAGAAAATGTAACTCTTAGAAATGCCGATTACCATATTTTTAATTGTATAGTCAGTGTACTTAACATTTTAAGCAGTACTCTCTTTTATATTCACACAAAACACAGCTGTAGTGTATGCCTCATAGTTGAGGAAAATGCTGGCAAAGCACAACTTGCACTTTTGCAGTTAAGACAACATAACTTAAAGGCCCACTAAACGTTTGTGTTATGCATGGTGTACTACTAAGTTATTACCGTTACTTCGTGCGATCAGGCTGACATTATGATCTGTGCATGATACAGCTCCTCAGCTGCACGATAGTGATTTTCATTGCAAAGCTGTTTTTTGGCACGACAGGCATGAGAATTTTGGGACAGGATGTGACAACGAGCATGTACGCTAAATCTGAGTGTGCCGTCGATTCAGTCGATCTGTGTATAGGAGCAAAAATTTAGCCAGGTAACGGTAAAAAAGTGACACAGGGAAAAAACGAGGAGCCCTCAAAAATGAGGGCGAGAGAAGTTCAGTGTGCGTGTGCCTCCTTCTTTCTCTCTTTTCTTCTCTCTTTCTCTTTGAGAGCTCGCCTTTTTTTTCTTGCTCTGTTCCCTGTTTTATCTTTCCTCTTTGTTTTCTTTTCTGCCTTTGAATGCATCACTTTCTACATTCTTTCCTTTCCAGGTGAAAATACTCCACGGTTTCTGTTCACTTTAACTGAAACCATGGCTGTATACAGCTGAGACTAAGTACAAGCCAACACATTAGCAACATGTTCCAGTTGGTCCCAGCATGAACCACTCGAGACTGAAAATGAAACCAGCTGGCCTGGAAATGGAATCAGCGGGAATCATTTGTTATAATGAAACCAGTTGGTGTGAATTATTATTATTATTATTATTATTATTATTATTATTATTATTATTATTATTATTATTATTATTATTATTATTATTATTATTATTATTTTCCTTATGGCCATTCTCTTCATCCCAGAATAGCTGTAGTGCAAGGCAAATAAGTGATAAGGCACATTGCCTTCATGATGGTTTTTCTTTTTGTACATCTAATGCTGACAACATTTACAGTTCATTGTATGCCAGTACAAGTTTCATTTCAAAAAGGCACAGGGTATTTCAAGCATTGCAAACAACTAAAAACAGTTTGTGTAAAGCACAGGACATATGCACAACCAAATATTGCTGTGTGCTGCATCGAAGTTTAAACGGGCTGGCACTCCCTTACCTCCTATTGCCTAGCACCTCTCTGCCAGAGGAGGACATGGCACTGCAATTTATAGAAAGGCATAAAGCTACTCTGAAAAGGTCTAACTCCTTTGCCTCATACTGCCATCACCTGATCTTTTGGAGATAAGGTAAGGTTGCATAAAAAACAGGTAGCCGTGCATCAGTCATTCCCTAATACATACCTCGTTCAAAAATCCAAAACATCCCTGGGATGTCCTGAAATGACGAAAATATTCTTGTCTTGTAGGGTGTGCCACAAGACTGGCTGATATATCTGAGTCCATTAAATGCAGTTAAAATATGTAGGTCTTTGTAAGGACATTATAAATACTGCCTAGAATAGTGTAACAGTGAAATACAGATTTAATGAGTAAACTGCAAATCAAGTGCAATGTTATTAATGCAATAATAATAATAATAATAATGAATGAATATATTACTAACATGATTATAACAGTATTGTGGGGTTTACACATACAAGGTAACTAATTGCAAGGATTAAAAGGGGGTGCACAGGAAGGCAGTGAGGTATATTTATAATAAATTCAATCTAACGAATTCTCCTACTGAGTTGCAAACGAAAGCTGGTCTATTAACACTACAAGGTAGGGCAAAAATAGCAAAACTAAAGATTTTATTTCAATTAATTCATAGTGACATAAACATCGACACGTCAGAAGTAATTTTTTTCTGTCATTTTAAGTTAACACCTTACAGGCACTCACAAACACATAATAAACACACTTTTAAATCAAGTTGCTATAAATATTCATACTTCCCCCAAACCATGAAAGAATGCAAACCAAATAAGTCCTTTTGGTACTGATGCCTCATTTTTCACTGTGTCCTTAGATATGGTACAAGCATCACGCATAACCGAGAGAAGAGAAAACAAAGAAAGGAAGGCAGTATTTGCCGAACAGTATAATAGACAGCGCTTTCTTAAGAATTAAATAGAAACTGCAGTTGGGTAAAGATAACTAGATGGCGCTGTACCCCTACTCTCAGATTGGCTGCATGGGGGGCTGTGCCTAGATATGCATAGAACGAGCGGATCTCTCAGTCTCCTTTATAGTCACCATACGTAGTGGATCGTTGGTGGGGCATGAACGAAGCTGAGTGGCGGGCACGTTAAAGACGCTTGCGCTCGGCTCCTTTGGCACGCGTCTCATCGGTGTTACCCATGTGTCATCTGCATTCTCAAACGCGATCGAACGCATAGACGCATGCATGGACGGACGCTTCACCCCACTCATAATCAATCACTTCATGAATATGCTGTAATTTTTTTTAATTTTCTTTTTTTCTTTTGGAATTTAAAAATTTATTATTATTTTTCCTCATTTTAACTTGCACATATGTTGTAATACCACTACTATTATTATATTCTAACAAAGCTTATTCAGCAGCTAAGTACCTCTATATCACCCTACATTTCATACAACACTACGCAGTATAGATTTAAAACTACGCTTCAAAGTTAGACTCCACTTATTTACTCATAAATTGTGCCATTCTCTTGATGGAGTGATTCATAGACTGAATTATTTTATAATTTTCTAACACATTTGAGAGGGTCAGTCATAAACATTTACCTTAAAATTAAGTCATCTGGACCTTGGCACTACCGAACAAAGTTTAGTACTTTGAATGCTTCGCATGAAATTGAACTCGCTTTGTGCTCAGCTAAGCCCAGCTTATTTCTCATTTTAACTGCCAATGCCCCTTCCTTGCTATCATCTAAATTTCGTCATGATTTGCTGATAATAGTGTTGTCATTTGTGAAATTACTAACAGAAACTATTTGTACCACATGTTATAGATATATTGCTAAAAAATAGGCTGGAATTAATCTGAAACTCCCGCACTAACTATAAAGTTAGTGCGGGATAAATACCATATTCTTTCGTCACGATCGTAAAAATTCACGTGGCGGAGGCATACTCATCGCCACTAAAAAAGAACTATCATGCTCTCTAATCAACACATCTTCACAACTAGAATCATTATGGGTAATATGCCGTGCCCCTCCCGAAGCAATAATGCTTGGCGTATGCTATAGGCCCCCTCGAACTAACCGAGACTTCCCGCGCAAACTTAACGAAATCTTATCCCAGCTAACTAATAAACACCCTAACGCACGTGTTCTGCTTTATGGGGATTTTAACTTTCCCTCCATTAATTGGCTCAATCAGGTTTCACCAACCTCGGGAAATACTGAAGCAAGAGAATTCGTCGATGTTTGCCTCAACTTTAACCTCATCCAACAGGTAACCAAACTAACGCACGTCACTAGTGAATCCTCAAACATTTTAGACCTGGTATTAACAAATAGCCCCGAAAGCTTGAAATCTATTGCATACTTACGTGAAATCAGCGATCACAAAGTCATCCATACCATATTTAACTTCACCCCAAAAATACGCTCCATTTTCCGCAAAACGATTCACTTGTATGATAAGGGTAATTATGAATTAATTAATCGTGAATTACAAGATTTTCTATCATACTTCGAACTCAATCTCGGTTCCTGTTCTCTCAATGACAGCTGGCTAATGCTTAAGGACAAGATAACTGACTTGACTAATAAATTCATCCCCACAGTGAGCTTTACTGCCAATAAAAATAAACCATGGTTTTCCACAAGTTTGAAAACACTTGAAAATAAAAAAAGCACCTCTTTCGAGCTGCGAAGTTTAATGGTAATGCGTGTGCATGGAGCAAGTACTATGCTGCGGAAGAAGTTTATTATGCTGAAATTAGAAAAGCGAAACAGACATTCTATCACAATGATTTAACTAAAATTTTGAAATCTAACCCTAGAAAATTCTCGGAAATCATAAACCTGCAACTAACACGAGACATCACGCTTACAAACGATAAAAATGAAGGCGTAAGTGACACTGTTTGTGCCAATATTTTTAACACCGCGTTCTCATCAGTGTTCGCTAAAGAAGCCAACGTACCGTTTCTTACGCCACCTACTACGACATCACCAGTGATGGACCCTGTTGTGTTATCCGTTAGTGGCATTTCATCACTCATTGACAAATTAAAACTTTCATCATCAGCTGGCGTAGACAATATTAACTCTAAATTGTTAAAAAATACTAAGGAAATTATTGCAGTGTACTTTTCGATGATGTTCTCATTGTCACTCGAAACAGAAATTTTACCAGACGACTGGATGGAGGGAAAGGTCATTCCAGTCCACAAATCAGGTAACAGACAGTCCCCCCTAAATTATTGACCCATCTCTCTAACAAGCGTGCCCTGCAAAATCATGTAACATATCATATAATTACACATCATGAACTTTCTTGACACCAACAATTTTTTTTCATTTTTCCCAGCACGGATTTCGTAAATCATTATCCAGTGAATCCCAACTTGCTATATTTATTCATGATATACACTCTTCTCTCGACCATCCCTTTCAGAACGATTCAATCTTTCTCGACTTCGCAAAAGCCTTTGATAAGGTACCGCACAAACACCTACTGTTAAAACTTTCCCAGCTGAACCTGCACCCCAACATTCTTGCATGGACCACACAATTTCTTACTAACCACTCTCAGTTCGTCTCCATTAAAAATACCCGTTCTAGCTCCCTCCCAGTAACATCCGGCGTCCCCCAAGGATTTGTACTCGCACCCCTCTTGTTCCTAATATATATTAATGATCTTCCTGTTCATGTATCTTCCCATATCCGTTTATTTCCCAACGACTGTGTCATCTATCGCACAGTTACTAACATTTCTGATCAAACTACACTCCAACAGGATCTGGATCTCGTGCAACAGTGGTGTGATCTTTAGTTAATGAAGCTTACTTAACCCTACTAAATGCAAACTCGCCTCATTTCAACGCCAGCGTAATCCTTTATCATTCTCATACCTAATCTCTAATTCCGCTATCGAACAAGTTCAGTCATAAATACCTAGGCGTCACCTTAACATCTCACCTTTCCTGGAACACTCACATAAACAACATCGTATCATCCGCGAACAGACCCCTCGGTTTCCTAAAGCGTCTTTTGCGTCACGCACCACTAGACATAAAACTTCTGGCTTACAAATCGCTCATCAGACCTAAACTAGAATATGCAGCGCCCATCTGGAGCCCGCACCAGATATACCTAATAAACGAAATAGAATCTGTACAAAATCGTGCCACTAGGTTCATTCACTCTTCATATTCATACGAAATAAGCATATCATCCCTAAAACATGACATTGATATTGATAATCTTTCTGTGCATCACCGCATCGCCAGCCTCTGTTTGTTTCACAAGTTCTTTCACAGTTTCCTCAATCAAGCACCTTACATTATCCCACCAACGTGCATATCTCACCGCACAACCCATTCTTATTCAATCGCATGCGCATGCGCTGGCACTACTACTTTTGCTGCCTCATTTTTTCTTCGCACTGCAGTGGACTGGAATGGCCTTCCCTGTGACATTGCAGCCATCACGTGTTCATCAACGTTTACGCAAAACATAAATACATATTGCTTGTCAGAAGATAACCTGTAACCTCCATTTGTTAACCTACCCCTTATGTAATACCCCCTCACCGGGGTCTTTAAGATAATAAAGTGAAGTGAAGTGAAAGTTAGCAATGCTAACCACATGCTTGGCTTGTGCGAGAAATGTCGCACCACTCCTTCCTTTCTTTATGTTAACGTACAATCAAACCAAAACATGTGCACGCATGTGCCTTTAACACATTTTGTAAACAGATTTGTCCAATGCCTATGAACAAGCCTTACCAATGCCTTTTGGCCTGTTTGACACTTCAGGGCCTTCGATGCACTGTAAGGGCACAAGAAAACTTGTGGGTCTTAAAAGGGACTTGTTTCAAGACTTTGGAATATGATGGTTAATTGAAAGTGATCAAATACTGAAGTTGATAAATGAGTTAGTTGTGGTGTCTTGTATAATAATATGCATACTCTTAAAAAAAGAAGCAAGCATGCAATTTACTAAATTCATAATGAAAACATAATGACATCAGTGGAAGATTGGTTGTTGTGGTAACTCACCTGCAGTTTGATCGTAATTATGGAATATGAATGTTTAACTATCTTGAGTTTTAAAGAACTGGCATTTAGTTTGTGAATAACAGTATGCTAAAGAGCATGTACATATTCTTGTTTGGTTGTACAACAACAGCGTTAGGAAATATTTTTAAAGAATGAGTGGTAAAAAATTTGTGGCACAAGCAAAGAACATTATTAGCATTGCTCATTTTGTAGCCAGCCTGGACATTCGAGAATAATTTAACAGACATCTGCCCAGCCAAGTATTTAAAATTACCAAGGATGTTTCAAGGGATGACTACATAATAATTGCACCTGCATGCATGTGCTTCGTCATGACAGAGCATGGTGCAAATACACCCAATGGTTGTCAGCCACTGTTTGGTACACAAGTTGTGCAGCAAAACGAATTTGAAATAAAATTTAACACAAAATGTTTCATTGCTATTTCCCAGTTGATGTATTATTTCCATTGCAATATAAAAACAAGTACATCAAATACTGGCTGTATCTCCCTTTGCAACTATGATAAGGACTCCTAGAAATCTTAAAAGTAGGAATCGAGTATTTGGCGAAAACATCAAGCCCTTAAAATCTACAGAAGTGTTAAGAAAGGGTAAGTGACAATTGTATAGGTAGCAAAATTACTTTCCTAGAGCGAAGCAGCCAGCTGCACTAGATAAGCTGTCATGTTTAATGCGTATAACCTGCCAGGGATGAAACTTATGATACTTTTACACATTTTCGCTTTATTTCAGTGCACTTAACATTTTAAATTTTATTAAACTAGTAAAAAATGTTTAGTTCTACAAATAATGGCGACTGAATCAAATAGAACAGTATTCAACTTGGTATGTGAAATCGTAGAATATTTTGCACACTCTTCGAATTTGGCAGTTGCAAAACTTCCCTGGGACGCATACTTCTCCATATGGGCTTTACATGTTTTCTAGAGAAAGCTTCTGGGCCATCATCGTGAAATAATTTTTTTAATTAAGCCATCATAGCAAGTGTGGTACTTCATTTGTTTTTTGCAAAGCAGTTGTAGGGTTCACATATCTCTATTTTCAAGAAATATGAAGTGAATGAATGAAAGTATAGTTAGGCAGCTAACTGAATGATATAATGACCCGTATGGACTATGACCACTGGAAGGGTGGAGCGTGTGTTGTTACACGTGAACTTACAGGCTGTTAAGGGTAGATAGACAAATATGGCTGATTGTGTGTAAGTATTAGGGCATGTCAGTTCAGATTAAATACCAGACAAAGATTACAGGCAGCAGTCCTGATAGATGTGAACTGTTGGAAGCAGTTCAAGCTGGAAAAGAAGTGGTGTATTTAATTGTGACACATTTGTTGAAACTTTGAAAACCAGGAAAATTTCTCGAGCAGGCAATGTTAAGTGATGTTTTTGATGACTGTGACATTGCACACTGTCACTCTGCACATGTGTCTGTTTCCTTATATATTTTCTACCAAAGCCACAAACAAAGATAGATGGCAGTTAACTCGCGTCCTGTTCCCTGTCTTATGCAAGAGTCATTCTGCACTTTATTACCTTAGAAGTACTTGCTGCTAGGCAGGTTGGTATAACATTATTAGGGAAAATTCTAGACAATGCGAATGTGTGGGGCAGTGTAAATATTTTCTGTAGTTCAGCTGCGACCAATGCTTTTTTTCTGTGCTTTTTCATTTTTCCAGTAGTGCTTAGGCGTCTATAATTTTCCCCCTTAACTTAATTAGCTCCCTGAAGCTATGCATCATCTTGCCCATTAACAACCATTGTTAAACTATTGTATGTGGCATTGTTGATGAAAAATTACCTTAGAGTATATGCTAAAGCTCCTGCAGGATCACCGGCTGAATGTGACAACCAGTTCACCATTTATAGGACCCGAAGTATTGACATTTTCAATATATCTGTTCGCACAGTGCTTCATTGGAGTCATGCAAGCTTAAAATATGGTGCTCCCACAGAGAAATTTTTTTTCCTGTGCTGTGGCCAACGGAAAAACTATGTAGACAATAATGAAAAGAGATCACAACTAGGCTTAGCTGTGTGATGTCTGCCTCAATAAAAATGTAATAAATTAATGCAAGTGTGCTTGTATCACCATGGTGTTGCCAGTTTATTACTACATTTGATATGAATCTCTGCTCGCTCCACCATGGTGTTCCTAAGGGCGTACACAGTCTTACCTCTGAGACAGCATTGCCAGAACTAATTTCACTGTCACAATCTTGAACAGGTGTGCAACAAGCATTCGCCAGTGCAGAGAACACAAGAGAAGTGGTCACTGCTTGCATGTCCAAGGTCGTATACACGCACACCGGACTATGATTTTGCAGTGTCTTACATTTTGAGTGGAGTATACATCGTGATGGCGGGAGCCATCTCTGTGGTCACCAGCTAGACTGTCACAATGTGCATATTGTTGCTTCAGACAACTGTTTAGGACAAAAAAAAGGGCACCATAGGAAAAAATATTTTTAGACTAATGTAAGGGCTTGTGGTGAGGAGACTCTCAAAAGGTATATGGTGTGTCATCTTGCAATAAAGAAGCAACATTTATACCTAGTTTATGTTAGTAGGAGTCTGCTAAACATTGGCCATACAAGCTTGTGGCTAGAGAAGGATGATGTCCAGAAGATGCCCTCCTGAAATGTTAACCTGCACCGTCCTCCCTTGCCCTTCTTGGTGCACTGGAATTTTTGCCCTATAGGTACTAATTCCTTTAGTGGGTACTCTTGAAGGGCTTCTGAATAAGCTCACTCTTACCACCAGCTTTACTCAAGGGCAAATCCTACTGTTGGAACTTGTTTGCTTGGCAGAAATTTTTGACAGGAAAAGAAGCTTCACTCGTTACACAAATAAAGCTACAGCATTGCAAGATTACTATGATGTTATGTACACAGACCTCCCACATACAACTAACTAAAATCTCACCACTTACTTCTATGGTGAGCCTGATTATGCCTTAAGACAGCATGTAAGTTTCTAGATCCTATACTTTTTAATCAGTACATGAACCTTGAAAAAACAAGATCATCACGTGCAGTCCGTAAAACCAGTGCTTATGAAGTGCAATGATGCCACCGAAAGCATCAGCGAAAGTAAATGCACCCTGCTGGAAAGCAAATTCTGCATGAAGCCTGTAAATGTACTGTTAACAAAGTCTTCTCGACAACTTCATTATGTCTATTTCTGCAATTTGCATAATCTTGTTTCATACATACCTTGCTGTTCACCCTATAATTATTGACCTCTGAGTGTTACTCAAGTGACCATGCTCATTTAACATACCTCCAAGCCTCAGTGCTAACCTAATGAAATTGGAGACTTTAATAAAGTAATGCTCTCTAATATTCAACCCTTCAAAAAAAGTTTTTAGCATCCCCTGAAAACCTATTCTTTAAAAATTTGATCATCAGAGATGCGATGTATCTCCACACCTGATGACAGACATTTGTCCAATTACAGCCACATTATAACAACAAGCAGCCTTTATAAGATGCGTGAACACGTGCCATCATCTCGGGTCAACATGTTTCCTGAAACCAGCTTGCTCTTAGTTATGCGACAGAATGGTTTTCATAAATCATTTTCTTGCTAAGCTCAACTTGCCCCATGACAAACTGTGTGTTTAATTTTAGACCATTCTTGGGGAGCTATTTTTCTTAATAACTAAAGAAAGCCCGATAAAGTGAAGCATGAGCTTTTAAAAGGAAATTTGCAAAACATGCACAATCGTCTTCAATACCTAGCCCGAGTATATATTTCACTAATAATGATCATTTTCATTTTAGAGCACATATCTGATGGCACAAAATTTGGAGTACCAAGGAGTCTGTCACAGGTATCTTTGACTTCTTTATTAGGGGTCATGCAACAATTTTAAATTATTCATGCGATATACTAGAAGTTTACCGCAGTGTGAATCACTTGCCACAATTAAAAAAAATAATTATGGGGGGAACATATGGACTCTTTACAAAGGTTGAAGTTGGTGCTGATGCCGTCTGTCGCATGACCAGTAATGAGACAAAGCACGGCGCATCGCATTAGGCCTAATAGCAGTGCTACGCTTCCATTTCACACACACACACGCGCGCATAATGTATGCTTTACTGCAATACACTGCAAGCACTTCACCCCATGACACTGATGTATTGCGGCAATGTTAACATTTAAAAAGACCTTTACGGGTTAGCAATTGAAGCTCGACAATGCTCCCAGCAATGAAACTTCTATTTTATTAATTTTTTTTTCATTGTTATACACTTGCCTAAACTAGTGTTACCAGCCGTCCCGAATTTCGCTGGACTGTCCAAGACTTTGCCCGCGCTGTCCCAGTCGGGACAAATGTCCCCGATTTTTTCCGGACTGTTCAGTAAATAAAAAAAAAGAAACGTTTTGCGTTATAAAAGGCATGCCAAGTAACGAGCGTCCGTCTGATCAGATAGACAAAGAAATGTTGCTGTGGTTAGCTGCAAGGAACTTTAAACACTTCAGCTGAACTTTAGCGTCAACTTTTACTAGAGCATTCTAGAGCTAGAGGAAGTGTCACGAAGAGCACATAGCAAAATTTAGTGCCACATCAAGAGACCGACGCAACGAAGAGAAGAAATAAGGGATTTGTTTGGAAGGCACCGCAACAAAGGAAACTAATTTCCTCACCCACACACAACTACCTTCGCTGTTGGTTACCCCAATCTAAACACACACTGCTAAGCAAACAAATTGCCATCATTTGCGACTGCTTAATAAAGCCACTCGGACAAGAACGTTCTCTAATTCCAACTTGTGCATGCCGTATCTATCTCGCGTACTTACGCAAGAACAAGCTTCAATGAAAGCGTTGGCACAGTATATACTTCCTCCCAAGTGACACCAGCTGTTTGATCAGTCCTCAAGCAACACGCATGCACCTACCATACATCCGCGTAGTACATGCATCAGACCAATATTCACAAATCGCGTTCCAAAAGCCTTTATTTTATGCTCGTTGTCATTGCTTGTAGATTTGGTGGCAAACACTTCGGGCTGGTAGGAGTTAATTCTGTGCTTCGGGCGAATGACGTTAACTACTCGATAAGCACGGCGGGAATTAAGAAAAGCGGCAGCGACTTGCGTATGAATCACTTTCTAACAACAGAAAGCGACCACGACCCCACGGGCAGAGGCGGTTCTCGCCATTTCAAACAGATTACAGTCCAATCCAACAACAACATCGGAGAAAAAAACATCACGACTAGAATACGATGAACCCGCCACAGACTGTGTGTCACAAGCTAGTGAGGAACTCTACAAGAACCACAGAATAAAGAACGCCCAAATCGCCTGAAAAGTGTTTTTTAACACACCGATTCTAACGCCATCTATTCATACACTTTAAGCCAAGTCAAGCCGGTTTTAAGCGGCTATTGGGTGAACCGAACCGTTTTGCCTCGAAATGGTTCGTGCCACCGGGGGAACCGAAACACTTCCGCTTTTATTTTCACTCGGCGAAATACGAGACCGCGACCATCGGGAAGCCGGCTTTCTCCTCTTTCCAAAGCTACCAAAATGGCGGCCCACGGTCAACAACTTGGCGCGTTTGTGCGGCGTGAACAACACCGTTTCAGGGGCTTTTTTTTCGCACTTTTCGGCGACTAGCCTCGGCAAAAACACTATTTGCGGGATTTGTAGCGCACGTTTCGCTGTAATATTTTAGAACAAGGAAGTTGAAGGTCTGAAGATTACGAAAAAAAATAAATCAGAAAATCGCATATTTTGACCAAAATCGGCACTTTACTTGCCGCGCCCCCCCTTAATGTAGTGCGCAGATCCACTGAATATTTTGGCTCTGCTTTGAAAATAAAAAAAAAGATATTCACATGCAAACTTTCATTATTTTGTCCATTTTCATTGGAGCGTAAATAAATTAATATTTAGTTTGTGACTAATATCTCTTTATAGAAACATTACATAGTGATTCGTCTAAAGGCCAGTAACTTTCACCTTTTTATGTTGAACAGTTTCACCGTACTAGCAGTACAACGGAGGCTTGTACAATGAAAGTGCCTTTTGTTGATCACACTTTTCCCACTGCTATTAGGTAACACTTCCAACCAGTCATTAACAATAGGTGTCATTGGAAAGCGGAGATTTATAAGCTTTCAGAATTATTACAATTTAAATTTATTCGTGAAGAACAGCGAACACAATGCGTAAAATGCAGAGCGGGGTTCGCCGGAGTGGGACCGCCACCACCAGCGGCGAAACGCTTCTGCTGAAAGCTGGAATATCTTTAGTAGCGCCGCCTTCACTTTGTTATAATCCTCCGCGTCTGTCGCTTCTAAACGTGCAAGCTTCTCCGCTGCTTCGCTGGGCAAAACTATGAGCAGTTTTCGAGGCCAAGCGGCACGATCGAACCCCATCCTCAGACAAGTTCTTTCAAAATTTGCAACATTGAAATCTCCTCGCACATTTTATAAGGATGCAAGATGGAGGTCCCTCATGCTCACTCTTGCGTCGGCATGAATCTCCGCATTTTCTGTTCTCTGACCGCTCGCACGTTTTGCCTCTGAGATCTGGATCTCAAGCCTCGATTCTTTTAGCTCCCTTTCTTGGCTTTGCGCTTCTTCTTTAAGCCTGACAGTCTCTATTTCTTTGTCTTCTCGTACCCTTTACATCCTTTCCGGAATTATCTTCCAGCACTCGTAAAGTTCCTCCTCATCCACGCAGGACTCCTTAACCGCCTCTATCAAATGTGGCTTCTTATGTATGGTCATCGCCTCCATCCCCAGCTTCTCGCACAAGAGCAATAGCTAAATCTGGTTTCCTTAACTTGTTGAAATCTTTGGTCACCCTGTGCAGATTTCCGTTCAAACTGCCGTGAGGGTACCACTAAAATACACAAGCCTTCACAAAACAGCAACTCTACCCCTTGGAATAAACCTCAGCATCTATCCAAAACACCGGGCAGAACCTTTACAGACTATGAGCACACACCAGCTTCGGTACGAGGAAAAAACGCAACTGGATTCCACCGAATCCCGCCGCTGCCAACCAGTTGATGTGACCGAGGAGCGGAGCACAGGTGGCAACCGAGACGCCGGGGAACAACTCTTGGGAAGCTTCTTGCTCACACAAAAAACACACGATTTATTAGGAGCGAAGCAGCTCTTTGACAAGCCTGTGTAACGCTGTCCGTCCGTGTCTCCATGCCAACGCCCCGCACCACACTCCCCTCGCTGCAGAAGTTGAAGCGTGCCAAGTAAGGACGCCTTCCCTCGCAGTGAGTGGTGACGTCACTCTCTCCCTCGCCTGCCGCGCGCTCGCGGCGTGTCAACTCTCTCACTTCACCCTCTCTACCCCTCGAAACGTTCGAATGCACACAGCGTACATCGAGGCAACACCACAGAACACCTAGGAACACTCGGGAGGATTCGCTCGCAGGATTTTAAGCTGGACGGTCGTGCCCTCGCGATCTCCGACGCCAGCGTAGCTCCCGCCGACTGGTTCGCCCTCCGTGCGGTCTCCTGACGCCGTGCAGCTCTCGCATTGTGGTACCCCGCCCTTGGACTGCTTCGACCGCAACCCCACTTTCCTATCTCCTTCTATTTTCCGTCACTTGCCTCTCTATTTCTTCATCTATTTCCTTCTATTCTTTTATCCCTCCTTCTCCCCACCCCTATAAGGCACTGCGCCGTGTCGCCTGTAGGCAGACAGAAATTAGGTGCCTTCTTCCTCACGACCCACTGACTAACCAACCAACTCTTTCGGCTCGTTTATCTGGGATAGAGAGGACACCAGAAAGCAAAGCTCCTTCGCCCGCCGAAACATGCTCCGAAGCGATTTGGCCTAACCCGGCCGTTGCCAGCGTTGTGAGGGTTACAAGAGCCGATCGTGTTTCGTCGTGCCTGCAACACCGACGAGGTGCGAGTCAAGCACGCCGATCGCGATCGAAAATGGAGACGGCGCGCGGGTAACGAGACACGAGCCAAGGAAGCCGTGCGCAAGCGCCGACAGCCGAAGGCCAACGCCGGCGATCTCGAAAGCGCCGCGCGCTCTCCGCCGAAGCGCCTGCCCGCAAGCGCCGGGCTCCTCCGGTTGATTTGGAGGCGACTTGGAAGAACGATCCCGAACCTCTCGAAGTCGCTCCTGTGCAAAGTGCGTTGTCGTGCGCGTCGGTGACGTAGTGATCCTCGCGCTGTATCTCGCTCCCAACCTGCTGAAGGGACAAGTTTAGCGCTGTCTGGAGGAAACGCTGACTGATTGCGGCGAGGCGTGTCGACTTCCTGGAGGCTTCAACGTTGACGTCAGCGGAGGAGAATGGCTCGTCGATTAAACGCGTGACGTGCACTCGCTGAAGTGCGTGTCGGCAAAACGGAAACTACTCACCTCGGTAAGGGGAACTTGCATCGATTTGGTCTTTTCACACTGAATTCGACGTTGAATGTTTGCAGGAACCTCTCAGCGTGCGCTTCACCGGTCACTAAAGGCCGTGGTAGTCAAGGTGAAACGCGCGCCAGCTCCGGTATAGGGCCCGTGTGCACTCTGAAAAAAATTGCCTGCAGCTTCCCTCGGGGGAACACTGAGGAGGATGCGGACCATATAATTGGTTAACGGGGTGTTAAAGTGCGACTTACTTGGGTCGATGGCTAAATTGGTTAACGTGGTTGTGAAATGGGGCGTTAAATTGCGACTTACTTGGGTCGATGGCTAAATTGGTTAACGTGGTTGTAGGAGGGGGTGTTAAATGAGTGAACACGTACACACGTATGCGAAAGGGCGGCGCTGGTCGAAGGGACGTCGATCATTGTGTTTGTGTATTCGTTGGAATTCCTTTCACCGCGACCTTGGACGTCGACGCGCCGTACAAACCAACCGACGAGCGGCAACTGAGCGAGCGAGCGCCGACCTTGAGTATATATACAGCACGACGGCGCATGCACTGTCAGCTGTTGAATGTTCTCGAAGCGCGACGCCACATGCGCGTCCACTGGAGAATCAGGAGAATTGTAGATGTCGAACGCGGTGTGTAGAGGAGGAAGGGTGCACAGATGGTGGAGGAGTGAAGCGCGCGCGGTGTGTAGAGGAGGAAGGGATGCACAGATGGTGGAAGAGTGGGCGACGGCGCATGCGCGCGCGTCAGCTGTCGAATGTTCGAGAAGCGGTGTGGACGGCGCGGACGACACGGACGGCGCACTACAAGGCGCGAGTATAAGATGCTCCGCATCTAAAACAGATTTAGTTGCGAGTCCGCAGCACCGGTATGGACGCAGCCTCCCATTGCGAATGGCTGGCAGGCTGCGTCCGGACGGCTGCTGCGGACGCGCAACTAAATCTGTCTGTCACGGACGGCCATTTTTGGCGACACCGCGTCACGGCAATTAACGGGCGCCGTACTCCCCCACTGACCGTGAGAACGGCGAGCGCATGAAAGGGAGCCGAGAAGTGCAGAATGGGGTGCTCTTCTTAGAACGTCGCCGCCGACGGTTGATCCTTTTGTAACTGCGGCGGCGTCTGCAAGGTCGTAGAAGGCCGCGGTATACCCCGAACAAGGATTAGACTACGAGACGCACCGGCTGAGAGCCAAACGGTTGACCGTTCCCACGGGGAAAAGCGTGGGAAACGCTCTGGTGGCCAAGCCGTATGACAACAACCCGACAGGTTGTCACTATCGCTAGTTGAGGGCCCTCTCCCAATTAAAAAGGGGTGGGGTCAAAATATTTTTGGGGCGGAGTTTCCATCAATTAAACGCGCATGATTGGACCCATGTAGAGGTCTCTTGTCCCCAAGGAAGAGAGCGAGGAGTCACGAGGGGGATTTAAGCGCAGGATTTTGCCCTGCTAGGCAGACTAGTCGCTGACCAACATGGTGTAAAAACAGATCAACAAGCATCTCTTCTAGAAGTTTTTAGTGTGGCTCTGTATCGGCTGGCCACCTAAACTTAGCCGTTCGTCTAGTTGTGACGCGATATTTACGTCTGCAACGTAGACATCGGGACTTCGCCTCGAGTTAGCTCAACCTGCTCGAAGTCACCTGCAAGCACTAGCCTCCCGGAGCCACCAGCGTTGCAACACCGCCGACATCGCAGTCGTGCCAGAACTCTCTTCGACTTCTCGCATCCGATCGTCGGGGACGCAACGCTGCCGGTCATCACACGTATGCCTTCACCTGTTAATATATTCGAACTTTCTCCTCCGTAGTTCTATTGTTGTTAGTTTGTGTAGTTTGTAATAGTTCTCTCGCGTAAGCTGATTTATTGTTTTTTATGTATTTTTAGTTGTATCAAGTGTTGATGTATTTTGTTAGTTGTAGTGAAGTGTTGTATTAGATCCCGTGTGCTGAAATATCACTAGAGTAAAGTTTGTTTTGTTTTCTCACGTCTCTGATCTCTTCACTGTCTCTGCTTGCGTACAGAACGAACCAACCTGCTGTCATTCCCGTCGCCGACTTCGCGCTGGCGATGCTAGAGTGGCAGCTTGTAACACTGTCGAATGACAAGACCTACGCCAGCCATCGCTTCAACTGAATCAACCAGCGCTCACAGCAGCACCCGCGTTAGCGTCGTTATCCCGTGACTCCAACCGTGCGCAGCGCTGCTGCTTCGCATCCCACGGTTCCTTCGGGGAGATGGTCCTACAGACAGACAGACAATGAACTTTATGTGATCCTGAGGAGCTTTCGCGGGAACCCCTATCAGGGACCCGCGGAAGCCGCTGGCTGCGTCCAAGTCGGGGCTGGGACACCGTGATGTTCCGCCCTTTCTTGGGCCCTCTGGATTGCCTGGATTTGTGCTTGAAGCGATGGGCTCCGGAGTGCTTCTTCCCAGTCGGCTTCGCTGGATAGAGGGCCGTTAGGTAACGCGGGGCATTGCCAAAGCATGTGCACTAAGGAACAATAAATTTCATTACATTCCGGACAACTTGAGTCAACGTCTGTGGAGATACGACTGAGAAGGCCCCGCGAGGGGAACGAGCCCGTCTGGAGCATTCTAAGTGTAATTGACTGAGACCTATCTAACTTCGAGTGAGGAAGAGGATAGGCCCTTCTACTTAGCCGATAGTGAGATGTGATTTCATTAAACGTAAGGAGAGGATCGTTATGCTGGATTTCATCCTGATTCCATAAGGTCTCCATGCCGCCGCGGCGCGTTAGATCTCGCGCACGGTCACGGGCAAGCTCGTTGAGGTTAGGTACGTGCTGATGAAAGTCCGCACCCATATGGGCGGGAAACCAAGAGATTAAGTGAGTGCCAGGGTCTGTTTTTTTTTCTAGAATGGAGGCAGCCTCCCGCGTTATGTTACTCGACTCAAAAGCTTTGATGGCCGCTCGTGAGTCTGTTAACACGGTGGTGTGTGAGCGGTCGGTCATGGCCAGGGGCTATGGCGACCTCTTCTGCAACTGCGCTCGTAGCTAACCTGACCGAGGTTGAGGAGCGTAATTCCCCCTTGCCGTCAATGACTGCCAGCGCGAATGTGCTAGACTTGCCGTACTGAGCCGCGTCGACAAAGACAGTCGATTCTCGATTCTCGACGGCGTTCTGTAATATCACCCGTGCTCGGGCTTTTCGCCTCCCTACATTGTATTGCGGGTGCATATTCCGAGGGAATGGGCTGACCACAAAGGTTTCCCGGACCTCCCGGGATAAAGTAATTTCCCGTTCAGCAAGCATTCTGGGAGCCATGCCAGCCTCGTCCAGAATGCGTCTTCCTGCCTTGGTTGACGAGAGCCTGACCACCTGGGCGGTGACCTGCGCTTCGATCACTTCATCAATCTCGTTGTGCATACCGAGTTGTCTTAATTTGTCAGAGCATGTGGTTACTGGTAACCCTAGCACCTTTTTGATGCTCTTACGAATGAGAGTGTCTAGCTTATTTTTTTCCGTTCTAGTCCAGGTAAGCGCCGATGCTACATAATTAATGTGGCTCAATAGGAAGGCATGATGGATCCGAAGTAGGTTGGCTTCACTTAGTTTATTTCTGCGTCCTGATACTCTAGCAACAAGTCTCAGCATGCTTTCGGTTTTGGCCGTGATGTGCATCATGGTTTTGGCGTTACACCCTCTCGCGTCAATCAGTAGTCCTAGGATTCTGATTGAATCTACTCGTGGAATGCGCTGTCCATTTCTTCCAAAGAGGGAGATGGGATTATGGTCCAGGTGTGGAAGTCTCCTAACGCCTTGCCTGGCCGGCCTGTACAGTAACAGTTCTGATTTGTTTGGAGAGAGTTGGAGGCCTGTGCCTTCTAGGTAGGACTCCATTTCGTCTAGGGCTGATTGCAGCGACTTTTTTACTTCTGCGAGTGATCCTCCCGGGCACCAGATCGTGATATCGTCCGCGTAAAGCGAGTGGCCTACATTGGGCAGAGATCTGAGCCTCTCCGATAAGCCCTTCATGACTATATTGAATAACAAGGGGGAGATGACCGCCCCTTGGGGAGTGCCGACTTGTGTTGAGCAATCCTCATGGTAGCCGTTCTATTCATCAGGAATGGCCTAACAAAGGCCTGAAACTTTGCACCCAGACTTAGGCTGGCCGTGGCCTGCAAGACAAAGCGATGAGATACGGTGTCAAAGGCCTTGGTCAGGTCAAGGGCTAAGATCCCCCAAACATACCTAGTGCTGTTATCGAAAATGTGCTTTTTTAGAAGTAGCATTACATCTTGTGTGGAAAGGCCAGGCCTGAAGCCGATCATGTTGTGTGGGAATAGTTCCTTGCGTTCTATGTAGTTCGAGATCCTATTGAGGATCGCATGTTCCGCTACCTTGCCTACACAGGAGGTTAGCGATATTGGCCTTAGGTTGTCAAGATTTAAGGGCTTACCCGGTTTCGGAGTAAGCGCAATCGAGGCCGCTTTCCACTCTGCCGGCACGCTTCCACTCTCCCAAGTCTTGTTGACCTCTTTCGTTAGCATCTCAGTTGATCTATCATCCAGGTTCCTCAACACTCTGAGATGCCGTCTGGTCCTGAGGCTGACCTGCTATTCAAGTTGTTAAGGACGGCCCTAATTTCAGACTCCGTGAAGTGGTCATCGAGCTCTTTTACTGTGTCACATTCTATTTCAGGATACTCTTCTGAGCATCCTGCGCCTAGCGGGAGATATCTATTCGCTACCTCGTCTAAGAGCGTTTCTTCCCTTCCACCCTCTTGTCTGTGTTTGTGAATCAGGCGGCACAGTGCCTGTCTTTGATTGCCTTTGGTCTGCATGTCATCTAGCATGTGTTTAAGAAGATTCCATTTCCCCCCTGTACGCATGCGTCCATCGACTGCTGAACAGAACTCATCCCATTGTAGCCGAGCTAACTCGGTACACTACTGTTCGATCTCCCTATTAAGTTCCGCAACCCTCTTGCCTAACCGTCGGTTAAGCCTCTGTGTTTTCCATCGCCTCAGAATGGAGGCTTTGGCTTCCAAGAGATGTGCGAGGTGCGGATTCATCCTGGGAACATCGAGCTCGGTTTGAATAGTTTTTGTGGCCTTTTCAACGCCTGCTCTGAGAGTCTGAATGAGTTCGCTGAAGCTGTCGTATTCTCCCGTGTCCTCGTTTCTGAGCTTTCGGAAAACATCCCAGTCCGTCACTTTAAATTCCCTGGCTTGGGGGGCTCTGACCTGAATGGTAACACTAATGATGAAGTGATCGCTGCCCAGGTTTTCTTGCTTGTTATACCAGGTTGCTTGCTGTAAATTTTTGATAAACGCGAGATCGGGGGTTGTGTCTCTAGCCACCGACGTGCCCAGTCTCGTGGGAACCCGGGGATCGGTGATGACTGTTAGCGTTAGGTCATCGACTGCCCGCGCTAGATTTATGCCCTTAGCAGTTTGCCTGATGTACCCCCATGCGTTATGTGGGGCGTTGAAGTCTCCCGCGATTACTAACGGTGACTGTCTAGCGAGTGTAGCGGCCTTCGTAAACAGCGAGTGGAAAGATTGTCTCTGGTCAGATGGTGGGCTGTAAACATTTAGAATGAACACGCTTTGTTTAAGCCACCTGTTAGGAATAACCTCAATGAAAAGCGCCTCCATTCTGCCACGACCTGGCTGAATGTCATGTACAACGTATGCGAGCTTTTTGCTCACCGGCGTAGCTATACCTCTCTTGGACTCCCCCCTTGCCGCCAGCGATTTGTAACCAGCGAAGGTGGGTGTGTCGCACAGTGTTTCCTGTAGCAAAATTACCTGGGGCCTTTCTGCCTGAGCCGTAACGTACTGTTGCAGTGACGTCTTGCGCGTTTGAAAGCTAGCGCAATTCCGATGCCAAATTACTAGATTATTTTGAGTGCCCGCCATTTTGCTAGTTTTAGTTTTTTTGACCCTGCGGGGTCGCCCCCGCATCATAATTAACAACAGCTTGTGTACAAACCTTTGGCCTGGTCTTAATAGCCATTTTATTCTCAAGTGCGACTACCTTATTTTCTATGGCTCCTACTTTACTCGCAGCGCGAGTTGATTAATGCTTAACTGATCTTCTTTGGAAATCCTAAGTAACTCTTCTAGCATCTTGTTCTGCGAGCTTTCCACTTGCATCTCCGAGTCGCTCTCATCCTTTGGAGGTGAAGCCTTACGCTTGGCCTTGTTGACCTCGACTTTGGGTTCCTGTGTACTTTTATGCACGGCGTTATCCGCCACGTTCACGCCCTCGACTCTGCTGGAAATGGCCTGCGCGGCTGTCTGCTTGCGTAGCTCTGCTTTGAGACTAGCAATCTCCTGACGTAACTGTTCAATCTCACTCTTTTCATCATGCTCCGGCGATGCCGACCGTGTTACCTTTTTGGGCTTGGGCGTCCTCTCCTTGACTCGATCCGCCCATGTGAGTTCCTCCTGGATTCTCCTTCTAGACGCCGAACGCCCTCTGGAACGCGAGCGGCTCTTGCGCCGCTGCGCAGCTGGCGTGACGGAGCGGCCTCTCCTGGGTGTGCCGGAGACGCTAGGTGAGACGCTGGAGTCACGGGACTGCCGTCCTAGGGCCATCTGCATCTTCTCGGAGCGCCGATGGCGTTGGCGTCGTTTCCTTTTGACGATGTAGGGGACTTAAAATCTGACTTTGCATGCTCTGTCTGCAGTGGGATGTGGGCCTCCGCATAGCGAACACTTTGGAGTGCAATGATGATCCTCCGTTGGTGATTTCTGGCCGCACGTGCGGCACCACTTGCTGTTTGGATTAGGGCAAACGTCAGCACGGTGTCCCAAACCTCCGCAGCCGTAGCAGACCTCCGTGTGTCTCCTGTATAGTGTGCAGCGAAACATGCTCGCGCCACAGGACACATAATTGGGCACCTTCATACCCTTGAACAATACTACCACAACTGTGGTGTTCTTAATTCTTTTGACCTCGATGGCTTCTGGGTTGCGGTGGTTCACAATTCGTGCTCGGAGCTGAGCCTCGCTGATATCCACGTCGACACCCCTTATGACACCTTAGCACGTGTCATCGGGGGGAGCCGGGTACACAGAGACCCGGTACGTGCAATCGCCCAATTAGACTTGCTGCGCCTTTACGTACGCGCACGCATTCTTCTCATGAAGATTACACACCACATAAATGTTTTGAGTGCCATTGGGACAAATGGTGTCCTCTTCAATTTCGGCTGGAGCCAGGGCCGCCGCCATGGCCAGGGCTTGCTCGAAACGCATTTGACTGACCTTGGTCATCACATTCAGGCCGTCTCTCGGTCTTACTATGATGCGATACGTGTCCTTCGGAAGTTGAGGGAGCCTCGAGGTGGCGACGATGCGTTGGTACGCGTTCCGTGGGGCGGCGGTGCGGCCACCGCCCTTTCATCTGCCACGCGTTCGGGTGCGTTCGCGGGTAGTAGTCACCGTTCTCATACCTTTGCTAATCTTGCGGCCATATGCCGTCATCCAGCCGGGGCTGCTTGCTTCGTCTTGAGAGATTTCTTCTCCCTCCACAATCTCCATCTTGGGCTAAGGCGCCCGCGGTCGCAGGGTTAGGCCTAGGCCTACCTGCGCTGCCTCGCCGAAGGTTAGGCTTACCTCGTTAGGGTTAGCTGTGCCGTGGCGTGGTCGGAGCTGCACAAACTCATAAAGGGGAAAAAGTCACCCACCGTGGAAAGGCCGCTGTTGGTCAAGTACTCGCCACGCACTGCGTCGTCTAACACACAATGTACTCGGTTTCGACGAAAGAAACCAACCAAAACATTGAAGAAAGCAGGAGTCGAAATCAGTGCGTCCGTGCTAGTCGGTGCCCCCTGGTGGTCCTCGAGATGGTCCTAGTTTTTTTTACACATTTATAAGCGTCAAACACACTAGGCGTTGAGACGCACCATTACTGGAGGCACGACAGTCCGAAATGACGGCCAAGGAGAGAACCCAGCGCACGCCGTGCACAAGTTTCTAATTAGGCATCGTTCACAGGATGCCTGGCAAGGCGCTGCGGAAGAACTCTTGGGAGGCTTCTTGTTCGCTCAAAGAACACACGATTTATTGACATATTTATGCCGCTGGTCACAACATGACCTTCAACTCGATTTTCTCGTATTGGGTTACTTGACCACATTTAACTCGCCCGTGACGACGGAGAGTTGCCCCAATGAAATAAGCATGAAGCGTCTGCGTAGGAGAAGTTCACACCTCAATTGTTCCTTAAAGTAATATTGACCTTGTTGCCACAGTAACAAACGTGGTGCCTAGCTTGCCGGAACGTGAGTGGGAGCTACTGTGTCGAAGCAGGGTATTTTCTGCTGGAAGTTAATGCTGATTTCGTGTGAAACGTCGAGGAGACCTTCCTCGACAGTCCAGAATGTCTGCAACACGTGCATTGCAGACTACGGAAGCAGCTTCATTGGGTACGTATTATTGTGACTGCAAGAAACGCGAACAGCTGAAAGCGTTGCTTTCGACTCAGTTGAACTGCGGTGTGCCAGGGCTCTGACAAGGCAGAATTTGTGCTGTAAGCCGGCGTCTACGTAGCGCTAGTAGAATCTGGTTCCAACTCATGCTCATGCACCGCATGTGTATCAATTGCGAGTCCTGCCGGGCACTCGGAACACACACGCGCTGCAAAAGTGCCAGTCAGAACAATATATTAAAATGCTATGGTGACGCCGGCCAAAAACACATGCAGATTAGCCTAGGGACAGTCAAGGCATGTCGCATTGATTGAGTCGAAAGTAATGCTTTCCACGTCGTTCACGCATCGCGATGGTAGGCCGCTGCAGTTGTACTAAACATGCGCGGTGCGTGCATCCACGCGTGAGTCGTAATACGTATGTCCTATTATTTACATGCGGCTTGCGAAAGAGTTCAGTAATAGTTTTGTGCCTCATACTACAGGCATACTGCATGGCAATCGCTGCTGTAAAGTGAAACAGCTGGAGTCACGCTTGAATAAACACAATAGGTTTACTTACTCTCACACTTCACAGGGCTCGTAGTTTTTCCTGCTGATTGCGATTATATCCCAAGGCGGCGGAGCTCGGTGTTTTTCGTTGTGGACGGAAATCTGTGCAATCGCAGAACACCGCACCGGCACGATTCCCGGGATGCGCTGTGAACTTCACAGTCGTTACCCAGCAAATCTCTTCCTATAGATATTACCAATTACAACAAGGAGAAGCACCGGCGCTATCCAGACCCTTGTAAGGGAATGCATCGCGCTGAAGAGCGCCTCCTTTTAAAACTGTTTACCAATACCGTACTGTGCCCGGTGGTGCTAAAACATTTCAATTCATCCTTGGATGGCACGTGCCAGTTCTAAGGTGAGGTGGCTGACACCTTCCACATCGTCTGGGCGTGCCAGACTAATCCATCTATCCCCCCCAACCCCACGAGAGAGGACTGGGAGGCGGCCCTGCTCGGCTGTCAAGATCTGAAGGCTCAAAAAGCCCTGGTTCAACGGGCGCGGGCGGCGTTGCTTGCCAATGGAGCTCCGGAATAGGGGTTCCACCTAGTGCTGTGAGGGTAGGAGGCCAATAAGGCCTCAACCCAATCACCTATCTGTAACCATTTAATGGTTATTAAATGTGTCACCACCACCACCTTCTTGCGCCGGTTGTTGTAACATCACATGACAGCGCAGTGGTACCAGATGGCATTTTATAAGCGGGTGCAGCGTTAACAGGCGCTCTTTCGCGTTTTAAACTCCCAGAGTCACTGCTTGCCTTCCTAGCGAGGCGCGCCTTGGCTGTTGCAAATTATGCCGTCTCTAGAAGTGAGGGTATACCGCCGAAGGCACCTGGGTGCGAGATAGGCGTGCTCTCGTCTATAGCAGGCGAGAGCTTCTACTGGCTGCGCCCTCAACTAAAAAAAAAAAAAAACAGTGCCAGGAGTGTACCAGGAGCGGTCGTCTTTTCGTAAACGAGCGTTTTGCAGGGTTAAGTGAGATCGGATCGAAATGAGTTGACTGCCAGCCTCACTTCGTATATCAGCGCCGTCACTACGCACGAGCCTTGTTGCGGTCATCTGACCACGCTTCAGAAGACTTGTTACTTAGCAAACGCGCATGTTTACAATTAACATTGCTCCTAAATATTCTAGCTTTGCTTCGTAAAACATTCTAATAACTTGCCATCGGATTCATTGCTTCGCCCTTTTAGCGAAACTGTGACTTTTTAACAATATTGGTAATATTAAAGTTGGTGCCTACCGCACTCCAGCTTGAAGCGGAGCAGTGCATTTTACAATGTGCCGAGCGCTTTTTTTTCTCTTTTGTGCAGGTTACATTTTCTTCCGCTAAACGAGCTAGTCGGTACACGTTAGAAGACCCCCCCCCCCCAAAAAAAAAGAAAAGGAGAAAAGAGTATGTTGCACCCGAAAGGAAGAACTCTTGGCCCATTCCATTTTAAACACCACAACTGGAATTGAATAAATAAGGGGCGTGTTGCTTCAGGTTTCATTCACACATGACAGCAAAAAATTACGCTTTGTTCACGTGGTACAAATAACAGCAGAGTTTTTTTGAAGCTACCTTTTATTTTAACAGACTGGAAGACATTAATTCTTGTAGCACCAAGAAAAATGCAAACACGTTTCTACTGCAGAAAAACGTCTTAAGTAACACTCGAGTGAGTGGGTGAGTTTGCAAGTTTAAAAAATTGCAACACCACTGCACAGCAAAGTTGTAGCAGTACACTACTACTACTACTACTACTACTACTACTACTACTACTACTACTACTACTACTACTACTACTACCACTACTACTACTACTACTGATATTCCTAATTTAATAGTAATAATATTACTATATTACTAATGACCGCGAAATACAAGGTGTCCATATTCATGCAACACAATGATAACAGTCAGAAAATAAAATCTTGATAAGTCAAAAGAATAATATGTTAGGGCTAGTGCACGAAACATAACAGAAGAAAGAGCAGACCAAACGACAGAGCTAAGGTTATCTTTTAAAAGTGCATCTAAATAAAATTGTGTCATGGTTCTAAATCCACTTCAAGCAACAGTAAAGTAGAACAGTAAATCAGTTCAAATTGATCAACTTTTAAATGCGGAGCATTCCTTGACAAACATCGGCGACTTTGAGCATGTCTATCTATCTATCTATCTATCTATCTATCTATCTATCTATCTATCTATCTATCTATCTATCTATCTATCTATCTATCTATCTATCTATCTATCTATCTATCTATCTATCTATCTATCTATCTATCTATCTATCTATCTATCTATCTATCTATCTATCTATCTATCTATCTATCTATCTATCTATCTATCTATCTATCTATCTATCTATCTATCTATCTATCTATCTAGCTGCTTGGGCCTTTTAGCTCTCCTGGCCGTTTCGATAATGGTATCGATACCAAACTTGGTATGCCATACATGACTGTATGACGAGCATAACTGACTAGTCGTACCATAAAATCATGACTTGAATATCATGATTTACACTTATGGTCTCGCTGCTGTTACGGTGGCTGCGTTCACATGACATATTGCAAAACTGGTATGGTATGACATGACTGCAGGGCGTACACAAGTGGCAGACCCTAACATGAAAATAATGGTATGCGTGTCATTTAATAACATGACTACATGACGCGCTCATGATGCACTCGCGGCCGTTTCACTAGCTTAACGTATAACAAGTTTGGTATTACGGGGCATGATTGGATGACGAATGCCGGTGACGGTATGACCGGTGCAAACATGATAATCATGAGATGCGTGTCACGTAATAGCATGACTACATGCTGCGCTCATGATGCGCTCGCGGCCGTTTCGCTAGCTTCACATGTGCCAAATTCGGTATTACTTGGCGCGAACAGACGACATAGGTAAGTCACACGTGCAAACATGGCATTCATGACATACGTGTCATGTAACGACATGACGACGTGCCACACCCATGATGCACTCGCGGCCGCTTCACTAGCTTCACATATGCCAAACTTGGTATTGCGTCACGTGAATTGATCACGAAGTTATGTGACTGGTGTAAACATGATAATCATTAGATGCATTTCATGTAAGAACAAAGACTGCATGCCACACTCAAGGCGTCAATACACTTCAACGTGACCTGGCGCACCGGCGTTCGTTTCGTCGCGTCACGGGGGCGATGCCACGCCAGATGCCGATGTGCCTGCCATATATGCCCAGCGTGCGCGAGCGTCAACGTTACGTCGGAGTACATTGGGCCCTTCATGATGCGCTCGTGGCCGTTTCGCTTGCTCCACATATGCAAAGTTCAGTGTTACGTGACGTCAAAGGATGACGAAGATATATGACTGATGAAAGCATGATAATCATGACGCGCGTGTCATGTAAGAACATGACAACATGCCCCACTCATGATGCGCTGGCGGTCGTTTCGCTAGCTCTACGTATACCCAATTCGGTATCACGTGACGTGAATAGACGAATAAGGCAAATGACTCGTGCAAACATGAATATCATGATATGCGTGTCATGTAAAGCATGACTGCATGCTACGCTCATAGCGTGCTCGCGGCCGTTTCAGTACGTGACATGAATGGACGATGAAGATAAACGACACGTCCAAATACGATAATAATGACATGGAAGACTTGTACGGCATAATTTAGTAAACCTCCACCTCGTAACGCTGTGCTGATTTTAAAGTGACGTATCAACCTTCCTCATTTGTGCTTCGCATATGATCGACTCCCACTGTACGTGGGATCTGCCAATTGTTTTCCCAGAATTCTGATGTATTTAATTTGGCCATCATAATTTTATTCACACAGAAAAAAAATGAACGTCAAAGTAATATTTTCACTTTTCTTGTCGGAATCTCCATGCGTGGCGTTGCAGATTTTGAAGTATTTCTCGTGCTCTGGTAACATTGCGTACTCAATGAAATTTAGGCTTGGTGCGTTGTATATGGCACCCTTAGAAATTAATGTACTTGTTGTTTTTGTTGTCCTTCGCCGGCACACTCTGATGCCACCGCTTTGTTTGCGTGGAGCCGGAGTTTTCAGTGTCAAATATGCAGGCAGGTTGGGCAAGATCGTCGGGAAGGCATCAGGAGCAAGCATCGGCGCTGCCCTGGGAACTTGGACTTTAACATCATTGATAATATGGACGTAGCCTTTCATAATAGAGTAAGGTTTGAAATGTAACTCACACACAGCACAATCCGCGTCAATCGGCCTGTCAAGTCGATGGATGAATGAATGGCAAAACTTTATTTCGTCATAAAGCAGCTGCGGACGATTCCGTGTTAAATGGCCTCAGCCCAACGTTGACGGTAACCGGTGAGGACCACTCCTTGACCCTTGTCTGGCCGACTTGGTCTCAGCTGGTCAACACGGTGGTGCCGCTCCCAAAGAAGTCGTCGATATTCGTCCTTCAGAGCTGTGACGCCGTGATTCGATAGCATTGCTTCGAGCCTCAAAGAAGGAGCACGAAGGAACAAATCTGACAGGCATATGATATTGAAGTGGGAAACACGTCTATGGCATCTCCGGAGGAAACGCGCTTGCTCGTGGGACGCACACAGCGTTGCCACATCGAGGAACCCTAACGCTACATAAAGCTATACCCATCATGTAGCATCGCATCACGCCTTTGAACTATAATGCAGACCGATGGCTCCCATTGATAAGCGCGCGTTTGCATTCGCATTGAAAGAAATAAAGGATGCGTTGACATCACTTTCTCCTCGATAAATTATTCTGGGATGAGGCGCTGGTTTGGTCGACGTTAGCGCGGTAAGCTTCATATCACACGACTGTACTTTGAATGATTGCTATGCGAATCTGTGCTTTCAGCCGGTGTCCTCGTAGCAATATCTTGTTCTGGCTGGTACTTTCGCACCACGTGTGTTTTCCGAGTGCAGGCATGACTCGCAAATGATTATCACACGCGAGACATGACTAGTAAATGATTATCACACGTGGTGCATGAATTCCATCAGGAACGGGATTCTAGCGCTAAGGGTGAGGCCAGCTTACAGCGCAGGTTATTTTTCTTGTATCAGCCAAGGCATGCCACAGTTCGTCCGAGTCGAAAGCAATACTTCCCAATGTTCCGTTCCTTTCCATCGCGATAATATGTACAGTACTCACGCATTGAAATAGGACACTCGGAACCTGTATCCGCCGGTACAAATAGCGCAGCTCGTGGGTGCGCGGGGAATCAATGTGTTGTATTGTGGTACAGAGCGAGGGGGAGAACACCAACAGCGCAGGAATACTCCTTCCGGTCGCTAAAGAGTCGGTATTTATTTCACAAAGCACCCACTGCCAGCGGGGCACTGCTAAGCCGGTGACTGCTACTTTTTTTTATTTGTCGTGACAGAAAGCACGAAATTAACTCGCTATCCATTTGGGCACAAGTTTATGTTTATCATGCCCGCAAAACCTGAGTCGATTTGAGCATGTGTGCCGCATCACCGAAATGCGCAGAACGAGAGCGTCGGCTGTTCGCACCACCATACATGATATAAGTAGTGTATACCGGTGATAAGGGGGCCACCGGCGAGCCATTTATGTCAGCATGTTAAAGCGTGCTAGCTTAGCAGCGCCATGCTGGCAGTGTGCACACGGGTAACTACAGGCCGGCTCATTGGCGACCGGAAGCAGCAATCCTGCTGTTCAGTTGTTCTGCCCCTCACTCTATACCACAATGCAACACCTAAGTTCCCCGAGGAACCACGAGCTGCGCTATCTGTGCCGGCAACCACGCGTTCAGAGTGCTGTATTTCAATTCGTGAGTACTGCACCTGATGAAGTTGCTTCCGCAGACTGCGCGTGCTGTAGACATTCTGAACGGTGAGGATTCGACGTTCCACGGAAAACAGCACAAAATTATATGATAGGAAAAGCCCGAAACATACTTACAGCAGGTTTCGCGGACTTGGAGCGGGAAGTTTCTCGTTTGATTTACGGAGCGTCTGCTCAAGAGGCAGTTCAGGGTGTTGCTTCGCCACGCTTGCGACAGATGGCGTGATGTGCATTCTAAATATGGCATCACGCACTGAGCGAAGCACCAGTGACGCCTTGTCGCCACGAGTCAGAAGCGTTGGCGTGCTCGAGCGGGCAGGGTTTCAGCGAGCGTGTAGGTGAGTGCACGGAAGGATCTGTTTTTCATCGTGATTTAACAATTGTGTCGGCTTTCATTGACGTCGAGGAAAAGCTGCGTCGTTGTTGGCTGCTCAAACACGTGCAACAACCCACCAGGAACGCACTTTTACATGCTTCCGAGGCTGTTTCATGAGTGAAAGCGACTGCGGCGGTGGATTACGACTGTCCGACGCCGAAGGTAAGCAGTCGCTTCGTTCATGGCATTGTTAGAATGATTACCGCGCGTTTATTTTTCCATTTATGTCGCTTCGTCATCTTCAGTGAACGCTACTACGTTTATGTCGCCTCGCCTGCATTCTGAACGCTAGATGAACATGAGGCAGTCGTTAGTGATGAGATGCAGTTCCTCTCTTGAAAAACGGATGGCGCGAAGCGCAAAGCCAGGGAATGAGGAGCACGGGGCTGCGCCCTTACAAACATGCTGTGAACGATAATCACACGCGTTCAGCACATAATCAGCTGTATTGTACCTGCTGATAGCGCTGGGATGCGATCATTTGTGCATAATGTTCGCTGTGCGCTTACCTCAACTATACCTGTAACAATGGAAGGTTTTCGACAAGACATTAGAGCTCCTTTTGCACTTTCTGACATGACATCGTGCTAATAGGAAACACTCAAGCCTTATGCCTTCATGTCTCGCACTAATACTCATTCGCTTCACAGAAGCTGTGTTATCAGTGCAGCCATACGCATGGGAAGGGAGGGGGGGTAGGGGCGGCCGCTATAGAGTTTGCCACTGCTAGGGAGGAACGCAAGACCTGCCCCGTGCATTGACTTAGTCGCAGGGGGGGGGGGGCACAGCGATGAACCTTTGCCCACCCCCCGCTTCTGATAAACCCCGCGCACGCATATGAGTGGAACTGATTATGAAACTTTTCCGCTCTCCTTTTTTTTTAAAAAATTCTTGCTGGTGGTGTAACAGCTGACCATGCCACGTGACAAGTTCCTAACAAAACCATGTGAAATCACATCACTAATCGTGTTTGTTCCCGCTAAACCACGCACAGTTTGTGAGGGGTGCCATCACCGCTTTCCAAACTTTATTCCCACTCTTTAATTCCGGCTGCGGCGGCTACATTTCCGATGGAGGCGGAAATGTTGCAGGCCCATGTGCTCAGATTTGGGTGCACGCTAGAGAACCCCAGGTGGTAGAAATTTCTGGAGCCCTACACTACGGCGTCTCTCATAATCATATGGTGGTTTTGGGACGTTAAACCCCACATATATATCAATTCCTGCTCTTTGATAAAATAAGTGCAATAATAAAGGTGTGGTAAGAACCTGTCCCTGCATAAGCGTATACCAGGTGTAAACCCAATATAAAACGAATAGGGGCTTTTAGTTAACACTCGAAGCGCTAAACTAAACGCCCCTATTTATTTATTTTACATTGGCTTTAAAGCTGGTATGCTTATGCAGGGACAAGTTTTTACCACACCGTTATTCTTTTATACACACATGTTTTTTTATAATGTGATAGCGCAGTCCTTCAAAAACATTCTATATAGTCTTTAGCCAAATTGAGTTTGTTATTATATATCATAATTTTTTAAATTGACCAACCGTTTGCTTTATTGATGTTTTGAGCAGCAAGATTCATGACTTTAACGATTACTAGACAAATTAGAATGCAGGGGATAAATATTCACAAAAACACACTATCAGTGCTGCAAATATGCTCAAGCTATGGAATTCACAGAAGCAGAAATCGCGGCTCAAAATCTGGCAATTTTCATAAACACACCATTGTTCGGGAATTTTCGAAAATGCTTGAGTTGCCCATATTTAGAAAACATAAAGTGAGATATTGTTTTCGTTACTTCTATTTCTGCTTCGCATAAATATATTTTTGATATATAGCCTGCTCCACCATCATCATGATCACGAATTTGCGTAAATGCACTCTTCGTAAAATGACCGTCGTAACCCGGAGAAGCTTCTCGATTTGTCGTTCATTCGAACATTTTTTTACTTAAATGAAAATGTCATTTCGTGCTATTGGGTCATACGGGCATAATATACAAAATTACGAGGCAAATCCGAGACATCAAGTGTACTACGTTTTTCGATCTCTCGTGGAATCGACCGTTTGTCGTTCAGTATGTCACGCCATACCAAAATGGGTGTATATCAATATAGTGAGAGTGTCTGGTGGAAAGTGTTTGACTACGTACGAGACGGGATTATGACGTTATTCGTATCATGACCAGCGAGTCGTATTCGCCAAACCATCTTATCCACCATACTAATTTTAGTTTACCGCAAGTTAAGGGGGTGATCATGAAGCACCCAGACAGTCTAGATAGATAGTAGATAGATAGATGCAAAAAGTGTTGCAGTATGCAAAGAAATGCTTCACGCTTAAATTATCAACTGCAACCACACAAATATCTTCCATACAAACGCAGAGCTTTGATAAAGCTTCGCACAAGCCAGGGGATCGCCAGACCATGGATGGCGCCGCCTGCTAGGCAATATAGCACAGAGTTCTAGTGTGTTTGTGTACCGTGTATAGCGCAAGCTTGCACCTGTGTTACGTGTCGGCGAACTAATTTTTTTTCTTTTGTGCACCCTAGAGGTTGTGTTTCTATGTTCCTGCGACGGAATTGCCGTATTGATTGTAGCATTTTATTTTCACCAAAATTTGTTGCGCATCAAAGAATGCACAAGGGTGCAGTTCCTCCCAGGATAAAACGACGAGCAGTCCCTAGAAATAACTAAAGTAGCGCCATTCGGGTCAGTGTGCAGGCTCCTCATCTCCTCCGGGCTTGGTATTGCAAGCGCCATCTTGTCTGTCTTCGGTCGCGTGTTTTCTTTTGCTTCCACGACGACAGCGGTTTACCTTCCCTTGTGCACCAGTAGAGAGTACACCCATGTGTAGCCTCCGACATGAACCGGTGGCACCGGCTGATCTCGAAGGCTGTAGCTCGATCGGGTTCGTAGTATTCTGCTAGACGCTATAGGGGTTCCGCTGCAGCTGCCAAGAGAAGAGACGAAGGGGCGTGATTGGCGCTACTTTAGTTTTTTTTTAGAAACATTAAGACAATGTTATGTCGCGTGACCTCTGGTGGCATGCAAACAGGCCACTGTGGTATAGCTCGTGTACGTGCCACTGGGTGGAGCTTGGTCTCTACTATGTCGGTCACAACCCAGAGCACCAATAGGGTGGGAGGCAGCTCTGTCCAGCTCGGATCCGGCAACCCAGGAGGCCCTCGTGAGACGAAGCGAGGACAGCGGCCCGTGCCAATAGGATCCCGGACTAAGGATCCCACTCACCGACACTCTTTCGTCGGTCGCAAATAAAACTTTTATTCTCTCTTTCATGTGATCCATGTCTTCCTCTTTAAAACTGCCGGCAATAAAACGCGGAAGAGCAGTCTCTACTCCGTCTCGTCTAAGCTCGGTCCTAAGTCTTCATCCTAGTGCCCTCCGGTCGCTATGCCTCTCCGCCGACCTACCGCGATGCTTCCGTGCGCTGCTGCCCGACACAACACCCATGCAATAGTTTTCTACGACATCGAGCCGTGCATCCAAAAACGTTTTCTTCAGTATAATACAAGTGCCAAATTATGTTTCGAAGCCTTACACACGCGTTGACTTCCATATTCTGACGTCACATACTCGAACACCAGCGGCTGATACGTCACCAATAAAACAAGGAAGTAGCCAAACCACTTTTTCTGCACTACCATGCAGCCTGAACTCCCCCTCCCCCCTTCACACGCACACACATACACAAAAGCCAACTTCGCGCTAAGTAGCGAAACTTGGCCAACCTGAATGTATGTGTACTGCTGCACTGCACCCCTGCCGCACCGATCGGAAACAGTAACCTCCAAGTTCATTACTTCCGTTCAGCGGGAATCACCTCCGGTTGTATACTTGATGACGTGGTAGTCCTAGTTTAATCTCAATTTCGTCCGAAGCATTTCGTACATTTGGCCCAGAAAACCTTTACAATCCTACTGAATGTACCGTATAACTGTAGATCTAATTTAATCGAAAACGGAAGCAGTGTTACATGCTTTTCTGGCACTTTCGCTATGTGGTACATTTCATATCTTTCAATATACGACAAGTGAACTTCCGTGTGAGCTCGTGGGCCTGTAAACCATCGCTTGCATTCAGCAAAGTCGTCAAAGTAAAATAAACTTTACTGCCTCGGGGCTCGTTGGGCTTCGTCCTCGGAAACGTCCTCCCAGTGGGCCACAATACATCGTACACCGGAAGCTGCGTATAGTTCCGTTGTTCGCTAATGGCACCGACGACCATAGAAAATAAGGCGTCTGCTTGGTAGTGGCTGAAGCCACGACGGAAGACAGCACTTCGCAACTTAAGAACCGACCCTCCGGCAGCATACCACAAATGCATATCACCACGAAAGCAGAAGCGTGGGTCTCTGATGGTTGTCTACTGCTTCACACGTGAATGCTTTTAGTTGCAGTTCAACGCGAACGTCAAATTTTGGTTGAGCTCGGTCGAAACAAGTGGTATTATGCGGGGTCATTTCGAGGAACCATTGATGAAACTGGAAGTTACTCCTTCGTGCCACGCTATGTACTCCAGCTTGTAGAAGATCTTTAGCTGTGTGGCTGTGCGTACTGCCGAACTGGAATTACTACGCGCAGGTTGCACACTCTGCTTTGCTTAATGAGCAGACTAGACTAGAGTAGATCCTTGAATCTGAAGCACACATCCAAGCTGAGGGATTAACCAAGAACCGGATAGTTCTTATGGAAAATTTCTTTAAGGTTGAATTTCGTCTATATAAAAGAAGTGAAATGAAACGGGAAGAATTTATTAAGAGAGTAATATAGTGTAATGAAATGTAGGAAATGAAGCGGAGAAGCTGATTGAAAAAAGAAATTTGGAAAATTTGAAAAAGTGAGTAAAAAAAATTATTATGAATGCGTCCAACGAAACGTGGTCATTCTTCACTTTGCAGGAGGTCGACAGCACACTGGACTGGCTGCAACATATGCCGGAATATAGAACTCTTGTGAAGGCAGATTATCAGATGCACTTAGTAGTAAACTGTGCTGAAGGGAGAACGTGATGACAATGATGATGGCGATGTCTCGGAGGCATATCTGTATAAGCTTGCTTGAGGCGGCCCGCTGTCAGTAAGACTGGTAACCCTTCGGAGCATTTCGCGTCGTGACATTTTTCATTCTGCAAATGAAAAATAAATCCCATGCCCGAAAGGTTATAATGCATTACAGTCTCTGCGTTACGTTTTTATTAATTTTTATTTTTATTTATTACTGCAGTCCGTAGACCAAGCAGGAGGGGCACAAAAAGGGAGCATAGCGAAAAAAGCCAACAAGTTATACAGCAAGTTAGAATACACAAAGCTACTGGAAAACAAGTCATAATAAATAGGATGCTTAGTTATACATATCTAGCAAAAAAGCGAACAAACTTCTAGAAACAGTTTGAAGCACAAAAAAGTAAAGCTACATAGTTGAAAAAATAAGATGAGGAAATCTAGCATTGAAATATCAACAGTGTTGATTACACAAAAAGATGCATGTAGTTTTCAAAGTCGGGAATGCCACGTTCAGAAAAAACGTTTGAAGGCAGTGCATTCCATTCGCTAATGGTTCTCGGAAAAAAGGAATGTTTGAAAAGGTTAGTACGTGCAAAGTAAGGTGTCAGATCATGATTGTGAGCATGTCTGGTTTTTCTGGAAGAAGAGGGAGAGATGTATTTACTGGGATCGATATTAAACTGATGATTACGAAGCAGGAAAAGAAACTTGAGTCTGGCGATAGTTCTATGCTGTTTGAAGAGCGGAATGTTGTTAGTAGCCATAAGTGATGAAAGTGAATCAAGATTGTGATAGGCATTATAGATGAATCTTAAACGTCCGCGCAATGACCTGTATAGTGATACCAAAGAAACAAGCACTGCTAAAGACAGAGCACCTGCATTTGTGTCATATCTTGTAGTGCTCCATATTTTATCTTGGTTGTTTTCTGGTATGTCCTATCAAGGCGCCCAATAATCCACTTTTTCTGTATAATCCTGCCACGAGAATGACAGGAAGCCCAAGCATAAGGGAAAGAAAAAAGTTAGTTTAGATTCCACTGGAGGCGCAGTGCCCAAGAGACAGCGAAGCTGATGGGCACAAGTAGTCCTCGCTTACATTTTTTTACCAAGCTTTGCGAAATTTCTCATCCTTTCTTCCTCTGTTTCTTCTTTTTATGCCGTCCTTTCTATTATGACCGGCGCTTTGGTGCAGGGTTCCTGTAATTTTGGCGCCTGAGCTTCCAAGCCTAAATGAATCTAAAAACTGCAGTGTTCACGTATCCTGCAGGAGTACGGCCTCTAGCCAGCATGGGTTCAGTCTTAGCGAGCCACGGGGCCGCGTTCACTGTCGCCTCGCGTGACTAACACCGCTGCACACGCACTTTTGGACAGCCAAAGCGCCGAGTGCAGCGCGGCAAGTACCCAGCACCGCTCTCAAACAAATTGCAACACTTTATTGCCTGCGGGCAACGACAAAAACGCAGAACACTGCCCGCCGGAAAAGGCGGTGGTAAAGGGAAAGAAGTTTATACACGTCACGGGCGAAAGTACAACACACAGGTGCCGCGAGCACGTCTTTGTGGGCAAAAAGGCTCACGGCGACACGTCGCTGAGGGCAAACGGTCCCTCGCGACTATGCTGCGTGCTCTCACGATCAGTGACCACAGGGCCCGATCGCTTGAGCGAGGGTAAAGTACACTCTCGTTGGCTTCGAGAGGTACTCATTGGCGTTTACGAACACGCGCGAACACACCGCATCGCTCTTCGGTCTAGCGCTCCGATGGGGCAACTAAAGGTAAGCGTTCGCCACCGGTGCAAGGCACCGTTGGCGAACTCGTCCGGGTGAGCTCCGAGAACTAAGAAGCTGACGGTCAGGAAAGAAAAGGCATGCTCATACTTCTCTGTCTGTGGAGAGGGTATTTCACTCCCGCCGGATGCGCGAGCGCAAAACGTCTCGCGGGACTCGTGCGGTGCCACATTCGACATCCGATACAAACCAGTGCCAGGTGAGAGAGGTCAACGTCACTACCACTCTTCCAGCACCAACGGACCGCGGAGAACGAGAGAGTCATGTTAAGACATGTAGACTGAAGAAGTAAGCGAAAAAGCCCGCGCAATGGCGACGGGCTAGCCTCAATAATCACAGTACACGCCCCAAAAATGTCCCTTCCACCGAAATGCAACCGCCGCGATAGGTATTTGATTCCCGCGACCGTCAAGTCAGCAGTCCAGTACTAGATAGACCAATGCGGCGGTTGTTATTTGGAAGCACGGAGGAAGGAAATATAGAAGAAGACATGCCCAGCCGGCACGCTACGTGAAAAGTGGGAAGGAAGTGACATCATGGTGGCCACATTCCCTGGGTACTATGGCGGCGTTGCTATGGATACGTGTTGAGCAGTGTAGCTGGTCGAGCAGTGAGCCGCCGCGGCTGGTGGCGGCATGTGTGCCTCCGCAGGTCTCGTGCTGAGCCGTGGCGGACAATAACCGTGCTCTGTGTCGCGTTATTGGTTACGCAGTGTTCTCCTGGTAGTTAATGTACTCCTATAGCAACGTTTATAAAATTGGGGGACCCTTAATCTTCACCTTTAAGAGTTGAACGCGATAGTGAAATCCGGCCCCTAGTGCACCCTTCAACCGCTAAGTACATACTTATTCATCTGTTTTGTTACATACACACGGACGCACACAGCACTACGCACACAGGCTAGCGCGTGCTATTATCTCCGAATGGGCTGGTTTTCGTGGTGACACCTGTCGAACAAAATGCGTTAAAGGGGCTCTGGAACACTTTTTCAAGTAACCATGGAGTGAATTCACTAGAAGGGCTATTGCCTCACGAATTCAACACCGCAAAATTTTTAAGAATCCGTCCAGTGCGAGTGGAGTTACAAAGGTTTGTCGCATGCTGCAATTGCATTATCTCTTCTCTCGTCCCGAGGAAAGCGCTGGTAGCTAAGCAGGAAGGGGTGGCAGGGCAAACGACTTACCGCGCCTCATGACCTTGAGCACTTTTTTTTCTTCGAATGCGCAGCTTTTTAGTGTGATCGCGTGCGCACGCGTGGACAAGTAGCAACCTTCTGCGGCTATCTCGATAACTTGATTTTGCGGTCACCGACGCACAGACGATTTTTCACTCACAACCAACGGGGCCGACGCCGGCGGCGGGTTTTCTGCAACACGAGCTCTTTAATGCTGTCGCGTTAAAACCTTTTGTCCCCCACGGGGCCTCAACAGTGTGTAGAACGGGTGCAAATATCCGTCTGTCGTGCGGCGGATGATGCGGATGAAGCATTTGAAATATTCAGCGATATTGCGTTGGACCCCATGATGAAGCGGAACGACAACGAACGCCTCCTAGGTCAGTGACGGTTGTGCAGTGCTCCTGCTTGTGACAACGGACGAAACTTTGTGCCCAGCAAGACGCAATGAGGACCATGGGCACATACGTAGTTTTGTGTTCAGTATGTGTGCAGTTACAACTTACATTTGCGTATTAAAACAACTTTTCTGTTCCGCTTGTTATACTCGCACCCAGCATTGTAAGCTCAGCGTTAGAGCAACCGCGTTCAAGTGTCACTTGCACCGTGCTCAAAGTCACCACGGTGGCAGAATGCTGACGCCGGTGAGTTTCACGCGGAACACGGGCAGAGATGGCCGGGCGCTGCCTCGGCCGCATGGCGGAATGCAACTGTAGAGGAAGGCGCCCGACCGATCGTGTTGTCCGTACATTGCGTGAATTGATGACGTGAAAACACTCGCCATTGTGAGTGCATCTAGCGCGCGTTCTCTTGTACTTGCTTCGTTGTCGGTGAGCTGTACTCGGACGAAATGATTTTGCTGAAGATGTCGCACTGGACCAGAGTATTGAGCCTCGTTCCATTGGTTTCTAATCGTCACGACACGCACGCTGCGCAGCCTTTGTGCTTCCCGAGCCGGAGAGAGAGTCATGCCTTCTGCTTTACATTCGGATGTAAACAAGATATGAGAATTTGCCCGTTCAATATGGCCAACTTCCGGCTTCACCACGGCTTCACAACGAGTGATGTCAGGGCATCTCCTAAGTTGTTTCCTTCCTCCCTGCTTGGAAGCCTATAAGGAACCAGCGCTGGAGTTTCCACGACCACCCTAGCGGTCAAAGCGCTGCTCTCTCAGACGAGAGTGGCGGCTGGTAGAGGCGGTGCGGGCGCGCATCACCGTACAAAACCAAACAGCGCTGGCTGTACTGCTGCGTATTCAAGTGCAACAACACATAGAGGGGAAACGTATAGAGTAAAGGGAGGACGCAGAAAAAGGAGGCGGCGTTGCATCCAAGGAAAAAAACGAGAAAAATTCTGCTCTCGCTCCCTTGTCAAGTGCTATCAGGCTCGTTTCTGAACCGAATGACACGTGTCTGCTATAATTATTTGGTAGTGAAGACTGCGCAATGGCCTTTCGAGCTGTTCTTTCCAAAATTAAGCACGGCAGTGGCGCACGCGCGTGCTCTCTGAGAGGTACATTGCGGCCGGTCGTCTGGACACGAGCAGCTGAGGTATGTCGTAACTCTCCGCCAGGTGCTCTTTTTCGGCACGCCACCTATCTAGCGCTGGTCCCCCATGGCTTACAAAATCTGATTGCACCGTAACAGATGCTTGTTTATATGCAAACTAACCATACTCTCTACCCTGGTGTGTCGTGATAAATTTATGAATATACCAACAGCACGTGCACCGCACAACAACAAATAAAAGTACACTCGCCTGGTGAAGCTGTCCCAGTCGACGTGGTGGAAAAACGGGTGCTTCATAATTTCGTAGAATCCCGTCGAACGGCATCCCAGGCGAAGCCGTGGTCTCTAAAGGAAAAATTGTAATACGTCAAAATTGGCAATGTTTAGCTAGTAGCGAAAAAGTTACTCTCCATATGGTACACACATAGAGACTTCATTACCGCACTCAGTACATTGTACAGTCCTTTTATTACCAGAATTTCTGTGCGAAAGAAAATCCAAACGTTGTACTATACATAAGCATGCGAAGCTAATTCGGGCAATCTCGTCGCTACTCTTTCGCATGCTTTTAATATTGTGCAAAGTAGCTGACCGAAAGTGACATGAAGAAGAAGTTAACTTCATAAGAGGATAAGTAGCGTAATACTTCATCGCTCTTCGGTCATTCTTGCGGTGTGAATATTCTCTGAAGCGGCTAGGTTCCCTTCTCTGTGACTTCTTTAGAAAGCAACATGGGCTACCTGCGCTGATTAGAAAATGAATCGAGTCAGAGCAGCTGGCGTCGAAATCCCCCAATGAAAACGTGAGCGCTTGCGCGCGTGGCGGGGTGGAGATACAGGTGTGTGCAGGGTTCCCTATCAGGGGGTGAAGGTCTATCGAAAAAAAAAATGCACGAATGCACCGCAAGAAATGTTAAAGGTCATACTAAATCAAAGTATGGAGCAAACTTTACCCCCCCCTCCTCACCTCTTATGTGACAGGTGGGGGGGGGGGGGCTTGTGAACGCCCATGGATACAGGTAGGGGCAGCGTAAGCAAACGGCACCCACTGGATATTTTCGCTAGCTACATAGCCCCGATGATACTCGTCTGCAACGGTAGTCCACCACTCGCGAGCATTATATATCTCCACCCCACCGTTGGCTTACGTTAGTTTCACTCCTTTTTGCTTGCGCCTATTTTTACTGATGAGCACGTACACTCACCAACACGCGCTCTCACATCCATTAACGTTCATTCTTTCTATTTGTCTCTCACTATAACGCTCTATTATGACGCTTGCCCATTAAGTGACTTCTTAGCTATGTTAGTGCTATAATGCACCATGAACATGTAGAAAGGGAAAACGAAGAATAAGGGGTGATTCTCAGCATTTGATAACATCTTAGGCCAGCCAGTGAATTATTTGAAGGCTTATTGTAGGATATGTGCCCTGAAATCAGAGGAACACATGAAAATCCAATGAGACAGTAAGAGAGCGAACTATCAAGTAGTTTATACGTTCTTGAAGCTGTCTTATATAAGCTTCTTCAAACGGCACTGGGAAAGGGGTTTAGGGGAGTTAGATGGTGTCCACATACAATGCATGAAAATTTCGATAATCAAGTTAGCAGGTTTCTAGCAGCTGGGTTCCCAAGTGAGGTAATCGCAGCAGTGGCTGATAATCTATTAAGTGGACTGTCTACCGTCCTTCATTGCTCGCCAGTTTTGTGTCGCAATAAAAAGTGTACCGTGGGAAGTGTCTAACCTTGCAGCGGTTTCTCAGGAAAGTGCATATATTCCATAGAAATGTTTAAAACATAATTTTTTTGTCCGCGTTATGTCTCCTTTCATCGGTGGGAGTAACGCCCACAACACTGATCGGTGTTTGTGAAAGTCGAAAACTGAAACCACGGGTGGTTTTTGCACACTTCATCAAGCTTGGCTATTGATAAAACAAATACCTCAGTGGTCGTTTTAGGCACGCACACAAATTTTTTTGTTGTTCTCATGAGTGGTGGCGGATGCCGTAGTCGCGTTTCTCCGCCGTATAGTGCCTAGAATATAGTCTAATCACTATAATTTGCAGGCAAGCTCCCCACCGGCAGCACCACCGGGCACCTATTTGAACGCGTGAGAAAATGATACGCAAGAATTGGTCTCTAGCGCAACCTAAAGCTGCCTCAAGTGCATGAAATATAAATTCAGGTTAAACGCGTTTGTTTTTAAGCAAAACAGGTCTACCTGCGAGGATTTCTCGCCCTACCAAAAGGTGACTGGTAAAATAGGCAAACGCAGGGAACTGTGGGATACGACGGCATCCGGTTTGACACACCAAGTGGGTTAGCAGCGGCACGGATGCACTTTTGTACCGTTCCGTTGAAAAAAGCACCTCTCCGTGCAATGTCAGGGCTTTAGAAGTTGTTTTTTTTTGTTTCTGCTCGCTGTACTGCGACAATGACCAGCTACGAAAGCCATGAACAGTAAGAAAAATTGTTATCGCACCATAATGCTTTTCAATGCTTTTATGCTGCTTGGGGGTATACTGTCAGTTTAGCTAGCAGATCAGTCTATACAGAAGACAGTTTTCATTCCATAATATGTTACCTCAGATAAGAAATCACATTTTAAAAGATATCAGAGGATGGTGATGACTCTAGCAGTAGGTTAAGAGTTCATTTGGGGTATCGCTGCTTTGGCCGAAATAGTCGGTCGATCGGCACGAAGCGCCGCAATTATCGAGCGCGTTGAGATATCTTTCTGTTGTACTTTCTTTTATAGCCTGGAGTGCACTATAGAGTGCATTTCTTAGTCGAAGCCGGATGCTTATTTGAACGCTGATCTTGGTCAAGCTGCGTGGCATGGTGGCAAATAAACAGTACAGTAAGACATAGACGGCGCCGAAGAATCGAAACCCTGCGCTTGTTTAACGCACTTATTGCTTTGTGTGCCATCCTGACAGACAGTTTGACCAAGATAAACGCAAACGAACTCGTGCAGTGCTGTGTGTAAAGTTATTGTAAAGTTATGCAATGGTTGCCGAATGAATTATGCGGGAAGCTTGGTAAAGTGTGCTCCGAAAAGGGTAAATGAAATACCGCTTCAATGGGGAAAGTCATACGTGGGACAAACGGGCGCTGCGTTATTGGAAACGAGTCAAGAAGTATGCCTTGTCAGTTGTAAATAGAGAAGAAGCGCCCTTTTCCGCCCATTGCAGTACATGCTTAGACAGCGAGCCTTTGCTAAAAAAAATAAGATTTTAGGAAAGAGCAGCACTCAAGTCTAGACAAGAACTCTTAGATGCTTTTATCATCAAAGCGAAGGGCTAAGACAGAGGGCAATTTACTGCGCAGGTTTGCTTGACGTGAGGTGCGTATAAATTTGTTCGTTTTCTCTCCTTAACCCATTTCCCTGTGACGTTTCAAGAAGCTGATATTAGCCTGCTTCAAGAACGAATAAACCTGTGGATAGTTCACGCTATTTGTATCCTTCGTTTTTCCCGTGTTCGTCCGATTTCTGCACGCGTATCCTTCAATAAGACTTGCGCCAACTCATCAAACAAGTTTTAAAAGTGTACGTGAGCTAGTGTGACTCGCGAGCAAATATGGCGACCTACAAAAGCAGCTCAATTGCCTGCCCTTGTTTCATCGTACCATTACGTTTACAACAAAGAAAACCTGTCACTGAATCTAAACGAAGTTGCCAACACAGTCTGTTAACTCCGCAGTCTGACCAGCTTAGTTCGCTCAACCTACGTTCATTCAACTAAACTTTGAAATATATATTTATAGGTGCTAATTAGAAGACCACCCCTTGTCAGCCTTTTGTTTTCAGTTGCATTTAATTACCTCAACTAGAAGGCCACTGATGAGGCTTTTTGCTTGCGGAGGCATATGCTTGGGCAGGATAATGGGGACGACCTCGGCGTCTGAAAAAAAAAGTGTACACAGATATAATATGAATGCAGCTTTTCAGAGACTTTTTTTTTTTGGTTACGTGGCACTAGAGAAGTCGGCATCACGCTTAAAGGGACACTTAGTCGACGTGGATTGTTGAAACAGCACCGAAATCTCAGGCCTTGTTCCATTCCTAAGTAATAAAACGTGATATGTAGTCCAGGGGTTGCATGCTTTATAATTGCCACAAATTGCATACTTCCCAGTTTTTCTGCACAAATGAGCTAAAGTACGTTATATGCGCAAGAATGAGCGTAACATTAGCTTGTTTCATTCATATGTGCACTTACAGTCTCTTCTTCGAAACATTACTTAAAGACGTAATACGACTTTAGCTTTAAGGGCGTTGTTTTGCTGGACGACTGCGCGTACTTGCAGTGTAGTTTGAATAGCCAACTGTTTTCCCGTATTAAACTCTTTTTCGTAACGCCCTAGGGCCCTGATTAATAAATAAATAAATAAACAAATAAATAATTCGATAAATGATAAGTAACTAAAAAATAAATAAATATGACTGCGTTCTAAATAGCGAGAGGTATTAGGGTGCTTTTCTGTACCTATTATCTCATCATCGGACGAAACAAATTAGTTCGCTTTAGAGTAACCGCCATTAATAACGCACTTCCCACACTCACACTGGTACATGTAGTCCCGGTCAGCCCAGTGGTCAAGGTTGGTCTTCGCTGAGTAGATGGACATGGGCGTGTGGCGAACGTACAAAACGTACGTCAGAATGCCCAGCGACCAGTAGTCGGACGTGCGATCTGCGTGGTAAGCGTACATGGCACAGCTTATGCGTACACGTTACTCCGAGGCTGCCGTGACGACTTTTTTTGTCAAACCAATGCTTATTGAAATCCAATTTTGGGGGTTCGCCTAATCCGTCTTCAAAAATATTTTATGACAGTGGCCCCTTCTGACTTCAGTATGCTTCACCATATTACTGCGCACTGTGACGGAGCGGACCTGTGTGCAGGGTTCGTAGCGGTCCTTGAAACCCTTGAAAACCCTGGAGTTTGATAATAGCATTTTCAAGGCCTTGAAAACCCTTGAATTTTTTCAGGTCCTTAAATTTCCTTGAATCTCGTCAATAAGCTTCGGTTTAGCCAGTTTTAGCGGATTCCGCTTAAACGCCTGGCAACTATGTACTAATGCCAGCAAGGCATCCAATCCAATCCACTCCTGTAATTACTGCGCAGTACGAGAGTCTCGCGTGGTTGCAGCGGTAGTAGAGTGTACTAGTACACTCTAGCGGTAGCGACGACCAAAGCTAAGCCTACCCTACCGGTGTAGTGGGTACATGGTCTGTAGATAGTCCGAGTCGTCTTCTGCAGCTGCAATATGCCGGGAAAATGCAACTTCCAGCACGCGTGGTTAACTGGTGCTGCTTATGAAGAGTGGATTTCTCCGGACACATCGAACTCGCATCGAGCTAAGTGCAAGGTATGTGCAAAAACATTCGACGTGTCGTCAATGGGGGAGTCTGCCCTCAAAAGTCACATGAAAATCGCAAAGCATGTAGAGAACATGACAGCAACCACAGCTCATAGTACTGTGCGGAGCCACTTCACAGCTGTTGAGAAGCAACGCGTCGAGCCAACTCCTTCAAGTTCAACGTCGACGGATGTGAGCAGCCTGTGCAAAGCTCATGAGAGTGTGGTCGACGCGGAGATACTGTGGACCCTGAAAATGGTCACGGCGCACTACTCCTACAAATCGTCCGCACATACGGGGGACCTTTTCAAGAAAATGTTCCCGGACAGTGAAATCGCTAAGGCATTTTCCTGCAGTGAGAGGAAATCTGCATACGGGGTGTGCCATGGTCTGAGACCGTTTTTTCTCTCGCGCCTGCAACGCGAATTGGAGCAGTGGGACGGTTACACCGTTCTGTTCGACGAGTCTTTGAACGACTACCTGCAGAGGAAATAAATCGACATTCATGTGCGCTACTGGAGCACAATGCCCGAGCGGGTGACCACGAGGTTTTATACGTCGGTGTTCATGCGACATTCAACTGCCGAAGACCTTCAAGAGAAGCTTCTGGGTGCCCTGGAAGATTTGCCGCTGGCGAGAGCTGTTCAACTGTCAATGGATGGCCCCAATGTAAACCTTAAGTGTTTTATAGGAATGCAGAAATACCTGCAGCAGAACCATCAAGTTCAGTGTTTGGATTGGGCACTTGCGGACTTCATACCATACATAACGCGTACAGGGCGGGCATTGTTGCCAGCAAGTGGGGCCTAGAGAATCTCCTTGCAAGCCTCTGTGCCATTTTTCATGATGCGCCAGCGCGAAGGGAAGGCTTCTCTACTGTGACAGGCCAACCAAGTAACATTTCCTCTCAACTTCGCTTCTCATCGCTGGGTAGAAAAAGTTCCCGTCATTGAACGTGCCATAACCCTCTGGGGTGACGTGCAAAAGTACGTCGCATGTGCAAAACAGAAAAAGGTGAACTTGCCAATGTGTGCGTCGTTCATCCAGCTCAGCGACTTTTGCCAGGACCCACTGCTGTTGGCCAAACTGAAGTTTGCTCTGGGCATCGCGATGATTCTAAAACCGTTCCTCACGGAATATCAGCTGGACATACCACTGGTGTTCTTTTTGAAAAGAGATCTCGAGTGCCTCGTGAGGAAGCTTCTTGCGAGATTCGTGAAGTGCTCGGTGCTGTCCGCTTCCACAGGAGTTGTCGGCATGCTGAAGATGGACGTCGCAGACCCAAATAACCATGTATCATCAGAGAAAGTTGATATTGGGCACGCTGCTGAACAAGTACTCAAAGCCGCGAAGGTGAGCGCCAAAGATGTATTTGCCTTTAGGATGGAATGCAAACAGTTCCTTGTAAGCACAACCAAGAAGATTCTGGAAAAAGCCCACTGACATACCATCTGCTTAGGAACCTGTCATCTCTTGATTCCCATCAAATGGCCTCAAAGCCAGATGACTGCCTTGCAGGCTTCAGAAAGGTCCTAGACGCACTTATTGCAGTTGGTTGATTGGGTGAGCATGAGCGCGATTCTGTCCTTGGGGAATACACAGAACTTCTGCAAGAAAAAAACACAACCTGCGGTAGTTTCACAAACACACTCTTGGCCTGGACGAGTTCTACCTTGAGTTGTTGAAGGGTGACTCATCCTACATGCACTTGTGGAAGGTTATCCGGCTTCTTCTCATCTTGAGCCACGGGCAGGCAACTGTTGAAAGAGGGTTCAGTGTCAACCGCCAGGTCTCTGTCGAAAACCTTAAGGACATCCACACTCTTGGCCTGGACGAGTTCTACCTTGAGTTGTTGAAGGGTGACTCATCCTACATGCACTTGTGGAAGGTTATCCGGCTTCTTCTCATCTTGAGCCACGGGCAGGCAACTGTTGAAAGAGGCTTCAGCGTCAACCGCCAGGTCTCTGTCGAAAACCTTAAGGACATCTCGTATGTGTCACAGCGAATCGTTTGTGATGTTGTAAGCAAGGCTGGTGGCATCCTGAACGTTGCCATAACGAAGGAGTTGCGGAAGTCTGTCGCAGCCGCACACAACCGTTATCGGGCCTACTTGGAGGATACGAAAAAACAAGTGATGGAGCAGACAAAGGCATCAAAGAGAAGCCACATTGAAGAAGAGATAGAGAGCATCAAGACAAAGAAGAGGAGGCTGGAAGCAACAATCGCTGACTTAACAGCCTCTGCCGACAAGTACGCTCTGCGGGCGGAAGCCACAAGCGACATCACTTTGATTGTGAAGTCCAACAGTTTAAGAAAAACTGCAAACAAGAGAAGTCCCTGTAACTTGCAGACATGGATGAGAGCCTGAAGGGGAAACTTCTGGAACTTAGAACCTGAAGGGAAGCTTCGGGTACTTAATATCTCAAGTCCACTGTTTGAAAATAGGCCCCTTTTGTGTGTATGTGTGCAATACGTCCTAGATACTGAGGCGAATCAGCAAAAGGGATGTTGACATCCGCAGGAAACAGTGGTATGAAACCTAGTCCCCTTTTGTGCGTGTGTGCAATGCGTCTAAATTGTGAGGTGAATCAGCCGAAAACAGTACAATGAAACCTAGTCCCCTTTTGTGTGTATGTGCGTGCAGTACGATTGTGAGGTGAATCAGCAAAATGGATGTTGAAATCAGCAGAAAACAGTGCAATGAAACCAGCATATATGAAAATTGTGCTTGCATTTTCTTCCTTACAGTAAAATATGTGCTTCCATGCTGTAAAAAATTGTTGTTTTTCTACAGCCTTAGAAAAATGTTATTTCTCAAGTCCTTGAAAATCCTTAGTTGGGGCCTTGAAAGTCCTTAAAAACCCTTCAATTTTTTTCTTCGTGGTCGCTATGCACCCTGGTGTGTGTGTGAGTGTGTGTGTGTGTGTGTGTGTGTGTGTGTGTATTTTACGTGAGATGGCTGTAAAGCTTTTGTCACAGTTTTGTACGACATATGCTAGCGCGTATACTTTTTCATGCTTTCATATTTGAAAACCAAACACAGCTAAAAATTACACCATCACCCATTATAAGGAACCATGTGCGAATGCGAAACAGTGGTAATGTTCAGTTGTGTTCCCATGTGTTTTTTCCATTTGTATGCATCCGTCTATGTTTCATTTGTGTGTGTAGTTGTATATGTTGTATACTGCATACGCTACCCTTCCCCCTCCCATTTGTGTGCATTACCATGTGTGTGCCGCAAAGTGAGCATCCAACGCATCAAGAAGAGTGCAACGGAGTGAGCGCAGCATTATTGGGACCCAAAGTACACCCATACCTCAAGTTTGCGGAGCGAGAACAACGCCGCGCTGCGTCTCTGGCGGCAAGCTCAAGGAAACAGACCTACAATCTGCACCTTTCATCCCCGTCACAACCCCGTGAGAAATCGACCATTATCCCCGTTACAACCACATGACATATGGACAATTAGGTACATTTAACGTATTACAGACAGAAGCTTACCTCGAACTTTCAAACACCGTAATGTTGTGGACTTCGGAAATGCATTTCGCGTTAAGTCGGGCGTTGTTGTCGTCTGCTGCACAATGTGAACGTAATTGACAAATGTTTCTGATTCGACTACGTTCGCTTTTCGAAGTGCTCATCCAGCTGGGAGGTTTTTGTTCAAGCTGTGCGCTGTGCTCTAAGTGCAGCGCGGGAGCACTGCACGTACACGGAAGCGAGTGGCAGCGTGGCAGAGAGAAGAGAAAATGTGTGACGTACATCCCCCCATTTCATTTTTCATTCGCTGACTGTCGAGAGTGGATCGTTCGGTTCGGGCTGTCACGGTGGATGGACGTGTTTTTTGAGCGCTCCGGATCGACTGAACAGATAAGTGTTTTTGCATGTTTTGAGCTTGTCTTTTTAATTATAAGGCAGCGTTTGAAATCTTCGTAGCACTTATTTTATGGTACGGCTTTTTCAGGGGCCAGTCACCAGGTATTTATTAGTTAGTGTGGGTGTGTGTTTGAATTTTTTGTTGTTTTTTTCTTTTGCCACCCCGTGGGGGACGTGCGCGTACGTTGAACACGCAAATTTTTGTAGTAGAGCTTAGACTTTCTTTTTTTTTCTTTTTTTCGTAGTGCAGGGCTAGAGTTTAGTAATTATCGAGTATAGGGACAATTGGTGTCAAAAAGACATGGTTAAAAAGACTGTAAAGTGTTCAGGATGTGGAGTGGGTTTGAAAGTGGACCCAAGCGTAGAAGCGGATGAAGAAGAGGCTGACGCGAAGTGTAGGCAATGTGAGGTCGAGGAAAAAATGGAGGAAATGATGGCTGCCCAGAGTGAACTGCTGATGCGAATCGCCGAGCTGGAGACTGCGTTGGCGACACAGCAAGAGAAAACGAGGGCAATGGGAGAAAGACTGAAGTCCGCCGATGAAGCACTAGCGAAGCTGAACAAAGAAGCGGCCTACGAAGAGAACAGTAGGGAACCGGCAACCAGAACGGTGGAAGAGGAAGAGCAAGCAAGTTTGGAAAAAACAGGTTCAGCCGGTTCAATCGTCGCAAGGCCCAGCTTTAGCGAGGTAGTGGTGGGGCTGGGAGGGGACAAAGCAGCCGGCGTCACAGGTGCAAGTAGCCCCCAGGTGCAGGACACTCCAGCTGAAAAGTCACAGCATGTAATAATCGCCGGGGACTCCAATTTAAATCGATGCACAGAAGCAATCAAAGAGAGGGTAAGAGGTGACAAGAGGGTTGCAGTAGGGGCGTTCCCAGGACGCAAGCTTGAAGCAGTCATGAGGCAAGCGAGCACAGAACTCAAAACTACAGCTGATAGACGAAACCTCGCGATAATTTCAGGCGGTTTAAACGATGTTTTGAATGAAGACACAGCAGGACTAGCAACCACACTGGCGAAAGACGTCGATGACATGCGCGCCACTTCTCCTAAGGTACAGGTAGTGATATGCACGATAACGGAGGTACCGGTGCGTGATAGCAACCTGCAAAGAGCGGTTGTCAACGCAAACCAAGAGATATGGCGGATGAATCGAGAGAAAGGCTTTGAGGTGGTGGAAATAAACAGAGAGGTGCATAGGTGGGCTGGTTTTCAACAAGACAGAATTCACTTCGATGAAGGCTAGGTCATGAGGTGGGTTGACGACTTGCAGGACGCGCAGTAGCTTTTTTTGGGAGCAAGCGAGCCCTTCGGGGTGCAGGATAGCTAGTAACGAGGAAAACAGCCAGGGAGACTCTTCAACAGGTGGTATGGACAGATACGATTCCAAAGTGGCACCAATATCTAAGATAGGTAGAGTCCGGGGCATAAATAGACGTAACCACGAGCGCCTACCCAATTCAGACATAGGGTATATTAACCTGCAGGGTGGTAGGAACAGGCTGAAGTGGGAAGAGATAGAACAACAGCTAAGGGAAGAGAGGCCGATGGTATACGGTTTTGTAGAAACACATCTCAGGGACATGGAACAACCTCCGAACAATCCGGACTATGCGTGGGAATATTGTAATAGAACAGAAGGCAGCAGAAAGGCGCTGGTATTGAGACATTCATTCATAAAAGTACAGACTGACAAAGGGTCAAGCAGGAGTGCAAGGAACATTTATGGCTAAAAAGGAAAGTGGCAGGTCAAATGACACTTCTTGGTTTCGTGTACTTGTGGACGGGAGCAAAGGCCAGAGAGGAAAACCAGGCAATGGTAGAGTGTATCTCAAAGGACATTCAGGAGTTAGGAAGACAGTGCGAGATAATTTTACTAGGAGACATGAATGCGCACATAGAAGATATAGATGGGTATACTGACCCAACAGGCAAAACGATCATGGATATGTGTGAAAGGCTTGATTTGATCATTTGCAACAGTACCGAGAAGTGTGAAGGGCAAATAACGTGGGAGGTAGGAAGGCTGCAGTCGACGATAGATTATGCACTGATGTCACATAGGATGTATGATAAGCTCAGGGGAATGCACATAGATGAAGGTGGCTCCAGAAGTCTGGGTGGTGATCACAAACGTATCAAGCTAAGTTTTGGAAGAGCAGTGAAAGTGGGAAAGAGACAAGACGAGCAACCACAGAAAAAAAATTGTCCAGAAAGGCAAATTGAAATAGCCACTAAACAAATTGAGAAAGTAATCACGGAGGATAATAAGACAGTGTGGAAATACACGAATCTACTTAGACTATTTGAGCTAGAGCTTGCTAAGACGCGTGACAAGTCACCCCAGAAAAGAAAACACAAACCCAAAAGTTGGTGGGATGAGGAAGTTAAGAGAGCCATAGCAAAACGTCAGGAAGCCTCTAGGGAACACAGACATGCTAAGCAGCGGGGTGAACCGACAGATGATGTTGAAAGAAAATGGGAAACCTTTCTAAGCTGTAGAAGGGATGCATCCCTTCTGATCAATGAAACGATTAAAAGAAAGAAAGTTCAGTGGCTGGCAGAAGTACATTAAAAAGATAGAAAGGCAGCTGCGAAATTTTGGAACCATCTAAGCTCCTTAAGGAATGAGACGAGCCTGGAGCAGAGTTTTATAACTACAGCCCAAGGTGCTAGGCTAGAAGGGGACGAAGCTATTGAATATATAAAAACAAGGGTGACAGAAAAATTTCAACAAAGAAGTACTTTATGCACCACAATAGACAAGGACGAATCAAGTGGTGCAATGGCTCCATTTTCACAACGAGAGTAGGAAAGGGCTCAGAAAAGGGTTCCTAGTAGTACATCAACAGGCCCAGATGGCATTCCAATTATGTTGATAAAGACATTAGGTCCAAATTCTAAGCAGGCTTTGAGAGAGGCAGTGAGCAAAATAATAATCGATGGTGAAGTTCCCGATGAATGGAAACTTAGCAGGATGAGCATGATCTATAAAGGAAAGGGGGACAAAGCTGACATAAACAACTACTGTCCTATAACAATGACATCAGTGGTCTACAGGCTGGCGATGCAGATTATAAAGGAAAGACTGCAGGCGTGGATAGAGGATGAGGGGGTGCTGGGGGAACTGCAGAATGGGTTTCGGAAAGACAGGAGGTTGGAAGACAATCTGTTCTCACTGACGCAGTGCATCGAAATAGCAGAAAAGGAACACAGGCCCCCGTGGCTAGCATTTTTGGATATCAAGGGAGCGTACGATAGCGTGCTTCAAGAGGAATTGTGGGGAATACTGGACACACTAGGCGTGGAACATGTAGTCACTAATCTTTTAAAGGATATCTATAAAGGTATCAAGGTAGTTATAAAGTGAAAAAACAGGTATCCAAGCCTGCAGAGGGGTCCCCTGTCACCCTTATTATTCATGATGTACCTACAAGGATTAGAGGCCAAATTAGAGGGAAGTGGACTGGGCTTCAAACTCTCTTTAGTCAAACAAGAAAAACTCATTGATCAGGCACTACCAGCATTAATGTGCGCAGATGATATAGTGCTAATGGCCAACAACAAAGAAGATTTGCAGAGATTGATGGACATCTGCGGTAATAAGGGAGATAAATTAGATTTTAGATTCAGTAAGCAAAAATCAGCAGTCATGATTTTCAATGACAACGACGGTAGTGAGCTTAGAATACAGGAGGTCACGCTAGAGATAACTGATAAATACAAATATCTGGGCGTATGGATAAGCATTGGGACCGAGTACCTGAGGGAACACGAAATATACGTGACAACTAAAGGTAACAGGAATGCAGCAGTGATGAAAAATAGGGCACTGTAGAATTACAATGGGTATGATGTTGTGAGAGGAATATGGAAAGGGGTCATGGTTCCTGGGCTGACGTTCGGCATTGCGGTCTTGTGCATGAGATCAGAAGTTCAAGCAAGATTAGAAATTAAGCAACGTGGAATAGGTAGGCTTGCTTTAGGAGCTCACGGGAATACACCAAATCAGGGAGTACAAGGTGATATGGGATGGACATCATTTGAGGGGAGGGAAGCTAGCAGCAAGATAAAATTTGAGAAGCGATTGAGAGAAATGGGGGAGGAGCGTTGGGCTAGGAAGGTTTTCAACTACTTGTACGTGAAGAATGTCGATACAAAATGGAGGAAGCGAACCAGGAAATCGACTGGTAAATAATTAGAAAACAGCAGGTGGCCAAACAAAAAAGAACTATCGGGTAAGAAGAAAGGGAAGGAAACGGAGACTGACATGTGCAGAATGGGCATGATTAAGAAGTCCGCACTAGAGATCTATCGAACTTTTAAGCAGGAAACTGCCAAGGAAAGGATCTATGATAATACTCGTGGTAGTTATGTACTGTTTGAGGCCAGAACAGGAGTACTGCGAACCAAGACATATCGGGCCAAATACGAAGGGGTAGACACAGTATGCAGTGCGTGTGGAGAGGAAGAAGAAACTGACGAATACTTGATAATGTTCTGTAAAGGGCTTCACCCTATAGTTCAGGATGATGGCGCAGAGTTTTTCAAAGCACTGGGGTTTAGGGACCGGGAGGGCAAAATAGACTTTAAGCGGGTAGACTTAACTAGAAGGAGGTTCTCTGATTTGTGGCTAAAGTCAAGGCACGAGTGAAAATTAAACCCTTCACTGCAAAGTACGAATCCTCAAACTCACTTTTTAAAGAAAAAAAATAAATCTAGGTTTTGGTTCATTTAGTATTACGGCTTGATGGCGCTAGCCACCGCCCTATCTAAAGGGTACAGATCCATCCATCCATCCATCCATCCAGCCACCCACCCACCCACCCACCCACCCACCCACCCACCCACCCACCCACCCACCCGCCCGCCCGCCCGTCCGTCCGTCCGTCCGTCCGTCCGTCCGTCCGTCCGTCCGTCCGTCCGTCCGTCCGTCCGTCCGTCCGTCCGTCCGTCCGTCCGTCCGTCCGTCCGTCCGTCCGTCCATCCATCCATCCATCCATCCATCCATCCATCCATCCATCCATCCATCCATCCATCCATCCATCCATCCATCCATCCATCCATCCATCCATCCATCCATCCATCCATCCATCCATCCATCCATCCATCCATCCATCCATCCATCCATCCATCCATCCATCCATCCATCCATCCATCCATCCATCCATCCATCCATCCATCCATCCATCCATCCATCCATCCATCCATCCATCCATCCATCCATCCATCCATCCATCCATCCATCCATCCATCCATCCATCCATCCATCCATCCATCCATCCATCCATCCATCCATCCATCCATCCATCCATCCATCCATCCATCCATCCATCCATCCATCCATCCATCCATCCATCCATCCATCCATCCATCCATCCATCCATCCATCCATCCATCCATCCATCCATCCATCCATCCATCCATCCATCCATCCATCCATCCATCCATCCATCCATCCATCCATCCATCCATCCATCCATCCATCCATCCATCCATCCATCCATCCATCCATCCATCCATCCATCCATCCATCCATCCATCCATCCATCCATCCATCCATCCATCCATCCATCCATCCATCCATCCATCCATCCATCCATCCATCCATCCATCCATCCATCCATCCATCCATCCATCCATCCATCCATCCATCCATCCATCCATCCATCCATCCATCCATCCATCCATCCATCCATCCATCCATCCATCCATCCATCCATCCATCCATCGCCCGTAACCTTGGCATGAAAGACGCGTAAGCGCAACCTCACAATTATGGCAAAATGAAACAACGTTGCAGCAGTCAAAGGTCGTACCAGTTCGCGGTCGTGTTTAGGACGGCTAATTTTGCCATACATATCTTACACTCAATATGCATCATACGCTTCCACACGCATTGAGACTGCTAGGCAGGCGCGCGTATCTACAGTACCAGTTTGAGAAATATTGCACAGAAAGAAAACACTATGGTTACCGTATACTTCCATTCTCAGCACTTCCGGAGCCATGTAAGGTATCGAGCCTGTCCGACTGCTCGACGTCTTGCCATGCTGCGGAAATGAAGTTTTCATGGATGATTAACAGCATAAGCGAGCAACAGGAAAATCGCAACACATGAAGGACAAACTTTTGGCTTCAACTAATCAGTTAGTTCAACTCCTGCGTCCTGTCAAAATCTATGCAATCTGTCCTGTGTCTTGTAACGAGTTGCAAATTTCGGTGACGGTGGCGTTGTACGCGAAGAACCCACTGCCGTCGTGTGTGCAGAAACGCGGCCCTTGGAAGTGCATAGGTCACATGCATAATTGCGTACGCCGTTTGCCAATAATTGCTCTTTTACCATAGCGTACGTTTTCCGATGACTAGTGTGCGGACTGGTCTTACTATAGTGTTGGCTTCTTTGCATTACTGAAAAACAATGCTGTGAAGCCAGCTTGCATTCAAAAGCTCGCGTGAAAATTTTAACCCTGCTAAACCGCCAAGTTTGTGTACACTTTGTGTGGGTTACATAGTGACGAAGTACACTGTTGTGGACGCATCAGTCGCCCCTCACCGAGCAGAAGGAGAAGTCGAAGAGTCGTGCGGTGCCACTCATGTCGATGAGGATCGTTGTCGGCGAGATGTTGCGGTACATCACGTCTGCACGACATACCATTCATAAGGCGCTAATGATGACATAAAATGATATATCTGATATGGTCCTCCTTCAAATACAAGTGTCAGAACAGCTGTGTAAGTGGCTTGATTTAATTGACGTATGAGTACATTGCCATCCGTCTAACAGCTTGTGGAAAAAGGAGTTTCCCGATTATTTACAGCGTCATCACGCGTTATTCAACAGAAACGTGAAGTATGACCCTCGATAATTTGGGAAAATGAGACTCAAACTAAGATTTCATAATTGACGTTTTTTTCTCGTAACAATACGGAGCATTTTAAGCTACATGTAGGAAACAAATAACAACTAATACAGGTATAACAAGTGGTGTAAAAATTAAAAAAAACGGCACCCACAGCTGCAATTGAAACCAGTGTCTTTTGACTGTGAATCGGGCACTATGTCCTTGCACAAACTATCAAATGAGTCGCGCAACTCTTACTTGATGTCACATCGCCAGCTACTTATTGCCGCAAAACAAGCGCCTTGACCCTGACTGGCCTACATTTGCTGAACATTCATGCTGCGGCTGTTACGAGCACTCCCCTCTTCTATTATGCATTGACAAGTTAGTTATAATGTCCATTGCAGTGGATCTGGCTTGCATATGCTCAATGAAAATAACAATAAAGTCAAAGGAAAATATTGTGTAGGTGTTGTGTGGTTCTGGTGTTTGGAAAGCGTTGATAGAGCCCAGTATGAAGATGAAGAAAATACCTTTTGGGGCGCCTCGAAATTGTGCGACTGCTCTTTTAAGGAAAACTAACAGAAATAACCCCCGACATTTGGTGCATTCGGAATAGCTAAGCTGTAACAGGACAAAGCAACCCAACGTTGATTAATCTAAAAACGCCCGCGTAAAATTTTGTGGCTCAGGGAAAACTGTGGTTCAAAAGAACACTGTTTCCTTTAGTTCACCTTTATCATAGTATATGTTCATGCTAATTTCTTTTCTAGTTCCCTTGTGCCTCTGTGTCTAAGGTCATTTCTCAGTCATTTGCTCCATGTTCGCTTATTTCTAATCTCACTGATGAATCGCCATTGCACTTGATAATGGTTTTTGATACCAATTACAGTCACTTCTGTTACCATTTACATATCAAGCAGTATACAGAACCGTCCGCTTCCATGAAAATCGAGAATGACACTTGTCGCAAAAATGTCATATCGCGCTTACCACACATGGGAACTACACTTTAGAACTGAGCATGAAATCACAGTTGGGCTGGAGAGCACCGCCCACCTCTGTCGTGGATGTACTTGAGCGCGTACGTGACGTTGGCGACAATATTCACGATGACGTCATCTCTCAGGGCGCCTTCTTCGAGGAGCGACTGCAGCGTGCATCCTTCATAGTACTCGGCCACGAAGACGTAGCTGCGAAATGCGAGAACATAACACAGCGTTTCCGAAAAGGGAAATACTACATTCAAACCTCGACATAACGAATTAGGATATAACGAATAATTGTTTATAACAAAGTAAGTAATCAAGTAGTTTTGTCAATGATGCAAGGTTACGAATAGTCGTTTATAACAACTTTTCAGATATTGTCTCAGCCGGCTTGTCTTAGCCAATTCAGATGTTCGGAGAAGGTGGCTCAAAACACGACCAAATCATCTAAGTAGACAAGACAGATTTGCCACTTTAAGGCGGCTAACACAGTGCCCATCTTGCGCGGGAAGGTAACTGGTGCATAGCAGAGAGCAAACGGAAGCACTCAAAATTCACACAGACCATCCAGCGTGACAAAGGTTGTTTTTTTTTCAGGCGGTCGCGCTCATCAACCTTAATCTGCCAGTAGCGACTTTTCAAATCGAGGAAAGAAAAATACTTTGCTCGCCGCAGCCAGTCAAGAGAGTCATCAATACGTGGCAGCGGATAATGTCCTTTTTGTTACGTTTCTGAGCTTTTTGTAATCAACACAGAAACGAAGCGTACCATCTTTGTTCTTCACCAGGATGACCGGTGAGGGCCATGAGCTGTTAGAAGGCTGACTAAAACCATCGTCAGTCATTTCCTTCACTTGATCATTGATTACTAGGCGTTCTTTCTGTGAGACACGGTATAGCTGTTGGTAGCGCGCATCATTGTAAGTGATTATTCTGCGCTGCGTGATTGGCGTCTGACTGACTTTAGACGATCGAGTAGAGCACGCCTGGAATTCAAGTAACAGCTGTGGCAAGGCCTTCTGGTTTTCTTTTGAGAATGTATTGTTGATGTCAACATCAGTTGCGGCTTTTCCATTGCAGCTACTGTCATCACACGCAAAACACTCGATGACGTCCTCCAAGACTTCAGAGTAGGCGACGGCAGTGCCGCGGAAAAGGTGATGTTCGTTTGTCAAATTCGTGATCATGACCTCACTTTGATCATTCCTAATCTCAACGATGCCTTGTGCCACAGGTATTCCAAGTGGTAGTAACAAGGAGACGTCGCACTCGGCCAGTGTTTCATCGTCGCCTGTGCCCTCAGAAGTCACCTGGATCATGATACTCGCACGATGTGGTATTGTGATGCTGTCGTCGGAAACGCGAAAAACGGCTGTACCGCGGCGGGTATCTTTTAACATATTGCGCATTGTAGAAAACGAAAAGCAGCGTCTGCTCGAGTCTATTATGGCACCGTATACCCGAAGGAAGTCCATTCTGATAATCAATTCGTGGGTACATTCACGCAGCACGACGAAGATAACAAAAAAAAAAACGTGGAACCTCGTTTTTGCAGCCTCGCAGTGCACACACCAGTGGCTTGATGAAGCGTACTTCCGCTGTGTAAACGTGTGATTCTTTTCAAGGCATGATAACGTTTTTCGGTCGACATGCCGATTTCCCGCCAATATTCCAGTAATCGGTGCCAGTATCTACTAAAGCTGCTACATTTCGACCGTTGATGAGCACAGGTATGTCATAGCAAAGTCACCAGGCTGAGATACAAGCGTCGTCAAATCGCCGTCGGTCCGAAGTCACGTCGAGTGGTGGTCGAGGTCATCAACACGTCGAGAATCAGCAGCGTCGTCTGGAGAGGTCACTGAAGTCAGTTTTTCTGGCGAGGGCTCAGAGATTGTCCTTGCGACGTCCGATTCCTGTTGCCCGAATAGGATGGTGATCGTGGTGGTGGTTAACGCAACTGACGCCTGCCTGGTATGCGCTGCCGAGCGAGAAAATCTTCGGATCTCGGGTGGTCGCCTCCTGAACCGGGGATGGGAAGAATTCGCAGGAAAACCCAAAAGCCCAAGTCGGCAGTACTGACACTCTCGGTACGCGTGATCCACCTCACCACAGTGTAGCGAAGCGGTCGTCTATCGGGCATGCGCCAAATGTCGGATTTACGCGCGACAGGTCGAGTGTCTTCAAAATATTAGGTACCACCTGCAGACTGGAGCATGGCATACGGGGTGGCTGTGGGTATCGGCGCTGGCGCAGGTGAGTAGCCGCCTTCACTGGAGGTGTTGGAAGCCGCCTTCACTGGAGGTGTCACCGCCGACGGCACGGTGCGTCTCAGGGCGTCGGCATACGCCACGCGTTGGGATTTACTGGAAGGTGTGAACGGCTGAAGTGACGCGCTAAGCTTAACAGGTGTCTCGCGACGAGGTGCACCGAGCGCCTGCTGAACTTCGTCTCGTATGAAGCTGGCTATGCAGCTAGTAGTCGGCTGCTGCTGCGCCTGGTGCAGTCGTTGCTGCTCATCGTGGACAACCGAATGTATAAGCTCACGAAGCACTTCTGCGTCTGTCGAAAATGATCCTAGCCCGATGGTGTAGGTAGCATTCACTTGCCGATCATACTGGTTCCACTGCTGCAGCGCCTTCTCCATGGCGATGGCTTCCGTGAGAAAACTCCGCAACCGTATTGGGCGGACTACGAATGAGACCACCAAAGAGCTGCTCCTTCATGCCGCGCATAAAGTGACGCAGCTTATTGGCTTCCAGATTGTTTGGATCGGCTCGATTAAAAAGATGGACCCTATATCCTCAACGTACATGGCAACACCTTCATTGGGCATCTGAAAGCGAGAGTGTAGGGCCCATTCCGCCCACTTGCGACAATCAGGGCTCAAGTACGTCTCCAGAAGTCTGCGAGAAAACTCGTGCCATGGCCTTAATGGGAGGCCCTTGGGGTTCTGGAACCATGCACGAGCACCATCCGAAATGCTGAAGTACACGTTCCTGAGCTTCGCCACTTTGTCCCACCCGTTGAAACGTGTTCGAACTCCACTAGCCAGTCTTCCACATATTCAAAAAGGCCACCGTGGAAGGTACTTCGCACCTGCAGTTCTTGCAGCGTATAATAAGTGGGCGAAGCTGCAGTGGCTGCAGCTGCAGAGATAGATGGGAGCAGTAGCACCCTCCGTACCTGTCGATGTTATAGTTGTAGAGCAAGGTGCAAACTCGGGGGCCAGACCCTGAATTCCCCGGCTAGCATGGTGTACTGGCGTAAGCTCCGGTTTCTGGCTGGCGTTCCTATGATACTGGGAGGATTCTGTTGCATATACTACCCAGCACCTCCACCAATGAAATCTCACGTTCTAATTGAAAGTGGTGTTTATAAAGCAGCTACACAAGGTCAAATTTGTCCCGAGAGAGGTCGACACAGAACAGCAAAAAAAAAAAGGCACGAGCACGAAAACTAGTGTGTTTTCGTCTGCCTCTTTCACGCTGGCAGATAAAGCGCGTGGCAATATTTCCTTTCTGTATCTCTTAATTAAACGCTTGTAAAAAAACATTATTAAAAATTGTTATGAAGATCTTGCTCCGCGTTTTGGCTTCGTAGTCTTACCATTTAGACGAGGTGAAGAATGACTTGAGCCCCACGACAAACTGGCATTCGGACAGTGCCTCCCATACCTTGCGCTCACGGTCAACGGCTCTTTTTTTCTGCAGCAATGAGACATATACTCGACTTGTAACGCGGTGATGACGAAATAATAACAAGAACTTTATATACTGTGGCGCACAGAAAGCTTTCAGCACATTGGTTGAAATCAAGTGGCACACAGTAAGCGTGCATATTCGACCATTTCGATGGGTTCAAACAATTGTGCTCCCCAGACTTGCGCAAGAAGAAAATTTTAAGGCAAAAGCCAATCATTTATCATACTCGCACTTGTCGGTCCGCGCCCTAGAATGGTGTCAAGTATGGACTCTGTCCCTCACACTCTCCCGGCAATTAGGTGATGAACTGGCGGCATATAGCAACAGTTGTAATGCGAAAGTTGTTGCCTCTCCTCTTACAGTCTCTCATAACTAACGTGATTGCTGAGAGAGTAAAAACAACAAAAAGAGCAAGACGGGGCACAGTCAGTCGAATTGATTGATTGATTTGTGGGGTTTAACGTCCCAAAACCACCATATGATTATGAGAGGCGCCGTAGTGGAGGGCTCCGGAAATTTCGACCACCTGGGGTTCTTTAACGTGTGCCCAAATCTGAGCACGCGGGCCTACAACCTTTCCGCCTCCATCGGAAATGCAGCCGCCGCAGCCGGGAATCAAAACCGCGACCTGCGGGTCAGCAGCCGAGTACCTTAGCCACTAGACCACCGCGGCGGGGAACAGTCAGTCGAATGGCCGAAGGCTTTTATTGAATACTTTGGAATTTACGAAGCGTCCATAAGCTTTATTTTTTGCCTGTGCCATACGGTCCATCAAATTAGTAGTGTAGCGGTTGTATCCTAGGAGACTAAAGATCCTATTAAGAGGCGACAAACCGCGAATCCTCAAATGCAGCTGACAAAGATGAGCTAGGGAAGCTTTCGAAGTTAATCAATAGGCGTAAGGTAGCCAACATCAGAAGATATAACATGGAGAGAATCAGCAGGCTGTAAAAAGCGGTAGAAACCTAAAAGATGCGAAGATAAACTTGTGCATAAGCAAAATTCAAATGTACGCATTAAGGGGCAAGGAGGGAAATGTCATAACCAATAAGAATTGTATAGGTGAGGTGGCGGAGGAGTTCTACCAAGAGCTGCACAGACGTAAAAACAGCAAGGATGACATCTTAAGAAGTTAAAACAGTCCAGAGAAATTTGAAATCCTGCCAGTAACGACGGGGGAGTAAGGAAAGCCCTAGAATGAATGCAATGAGGCAAAACTGCTGTTGAGGATAATGTAGCAATGGGCCTGCTGAAATATGGCGGAGAAATGGTGTTAGAAAAACTGACCACCTTATATATCAAGCGTTTCTTGACAAGAAGGGTACCAGAGTCTTTGAAAAACGCCAAAATCGTTTAATTCCATGAGAAAGGAGACGTCAAGGACTTTGAAAACTACACAGGCCGATCAGTTTACTCTTTGTTCTTTACAAACTATTTACAAAATAATAGCTAATAGAATTATGGCGACATTAGAGTTCAATCAACCCAAGGACCAAGCAGGATTTCGTACAAACTACTCCACATAGGACCATATTCATACTATAAATAATGTCGTAGAGAAGTGCGCAAAATACAACCGACCCCTACACATCATTTTCATAGATTACGAGAAAATGTTTGACTCAGTCGAGACTCAAGACAACAGCAGTGATGCAGGTACTACGGAATCAAGGCGTTGGCTAACCATACTAAACATATTGGAAGGAATTTACAGCGAATCCACAGCCAGCATAGGTCTTCACAAGGAAAGTGACAGAATCCCAATAGAAAAAGGTGTAAGGCAGAAAGACACGATCTCTTCAATGTCATTCACTGTGTGTTTACAGAAGGTTTGCAGGACCCTCGAGTGGGAAGAGATAGTGATAAGTGTTAACGGAGAGTATCTTAGTAACCTTCGGTTTGCTGAAGACATTGCATTGATAAGTAACGGAAAGCAGAAGAGTAGGTCTGAAAATGATTGTGCACAAAACTAAAGTAATGTGCAACAGTCTTGGCAGAAAACAACAATTTATGATAGGTGGAGAGACCCTGGAAGTTGTAAAGGAATATGTCTACATAGAAGAGGTACTAACTGCGCTGCCGAACCATGACAGTAAAATAACTAGAAGAATGAGGATGGGGTGGATGACATTCAGCAAGTCTCAAGTCATTAATGGTAGTCTACCCCTAACATTCAAGAGGGAGTTGTATGACAGCTGCATCTTGCCGGTACAGTAGGGTTGAGAGCTGGGCTAGTTGGTGAGACATCATTTAACCATATGGTGTAGTAGCGCAATTTTCACGGGGACGAAGAGGACAAGAACACACGACACTCGCTACACTCGCAACTAATTTTATTTCAGAAGCAGCACATCATATATAACCCATAACCCTAGCGACACAGAAAAGAGCTACGAACATTGAATCATTGCCAACAGAAGCTTTTGCGCAGACTCAAGCGATAGTACACGGCAGTTACGCTTACACTTTAAGATGACATAACTAAAAACAGCCCTGGGTAACATCAAAAAAAAAATTTGCGGGAATTCACACGTGTTTGAAACAAAATTTTGAAACGACAAAAAGGAGAGTATGACACATGCAAACACTGATCTCAATTAAGTCCTTCGAGGTAGCTGGCTTCTCGGTCCCTTAACGAAACCGATGACTGACTAATGCATCCTTCTTTTCTTTTTTTAATGTGGAAGGCTTCGACAATTTCTCTGGTTAGTTGGTTTCCATGACGGAAGACTACGGTCGTGTCACTGAACAGTGGTGAGCAGCCACACTGGGAACAGTGTCTCTTTATGTGAGAATGAATGTCAGTTCTTAATGATCTCTTGTGTTCTAAAAGTCGGGTGTTCAAACATCGACCCGTCTGGCCGATGTATACCTTTCCACACGTTAGCGGCAAGCAATACACGACTGATAGGCTACACTTAACAAACTTTGTTGTGTGATTTACCGTACAACTACCAGCATTAGTGTTTACTGCTATGGAAACTTTACGGTCTAGTTTGGAACATATTTTACTAAGCTTGTTGGGTGCCGAAAAAACTAGTTCTAGGCCATAGCGATTACCTACGTTTTTTAAGTTATGGGCAATCTTGTGCGCATATGGAACTGACACTATGTTCTTCCTGTTTTCATTACTTGTCATTTTTTTATGAAAGTTGTTGCGTACGTGACTAATCAGCTTGTTAGCCGATCTACACAACACGTGTTTTTCGTATCCAGCATTTTTTAGCCTGATAAGTTGTTGGTTGAAGCTTTCGCTAATCTTTTCTGGACATGACTTTGTTAAGGCTGCTCTCAAACATGAAAAGGCTATGCCACTCTTTACAACTTTAGAATGTGCCGATCGGTAGCTAAGTAAGGGTTTTTCCGTTCGCGGATTGTATGACCAGCATACATGTTATGCTGTGGCATCTAACTCAATATCCAAAAACTGCAGTTTGTGATTGACTGGTAATTCATGAGTAAATTCAAGCCCTCTACTATTTTTCTTGAAGACTTTCAAAACAATCTGCGACCTTTTTATTCCGACCATCCGATTCAATAAAAACCAAAAAGTCATCTACAAACCGAAACACTTTGAGTGCAAGCCCTTTAAGGTTTAAATCTATTGCCTTGTCCATTTTTGCTAAAAAAATTGTGCCTAAAACCGGGGCTACTTTCGAGCCTATTGTGATACCGGATTTTTGTCGGTACATAGCCTTGTTCCACATAACAAATGTCGACCTAAGGTAGAAGGTTAACAATTCAAGAAAGGCATCCACCGATACACCACACTTATTCACAAACTCTAACTCATCGTTTTCTTCTGTTATATATTGCTTTACACTTGACAATAGCGGACCATGCGGGATGTTGTAATACATATCTTGTATGTCTACGCTGAAGAAATAGCATTTACTGGGTTATGTGTGCTTAAATACGAAACTAACGCCTCAGAGTTTGGCAGACTGAAAGGATCCGATACATTCAATGTC